>NW_028320072.1:0-97500 GCF_062004578.1 Staurois parvus | reverse complement strand
GTGTGCACATTTTTGAGACTACATTCAGTTGGGAGGGACTGACATGCTGGTAGAGGCACTCTACACAAAGCATGCCTTGGAACCTTGGATTGGGGTTATTCCAGGGGCGGACTGACCATTGGGTAACTCGGGCACTGCCCGAGGGCCCGGGGTCAGTAGGGGGCCCCATGAGATGTCCCTGGTACCTTTCATAGGCTTTTTTGGGTGTGGTTTGAGTGTTGGCAAGGACACAGGGGTCCCATGATCCCCTATTGCCCAGGGGCCCCATGAGTTGTCAGTCCGCCCCTGGGTTATTCTTTCACACAATAGTTTGCACTGAAAATGATGTTCACCATTGCTGGGCACATGCCATGCATGTTTCCCCTATGTTCTTTTACAGCCCCTATGCAGTTCTATTTTGCTCTTGTCCACTTTCTACACTCGTGCCCAAATGTTACTTTCTCTTCGGTTGCTGTGAGCGGCTCATGCGACCCTCCTGCTTCTCTGTATTCCGGTTATCTCCTGCAATGTACTGTATGGGATGATATCAAGAGACCTGCAACTGGCTGGGCAAGGAAGAGAAAAGTCTAACACCTTATTTAACGTTCTCTTGGCAAAACAAGTAAGAAAGGGGGACTCACTGCAAGGGTAAAGGTTTTGTTTTTTTTTTTGGCCAGCATTCAGCTTTCAATGAGGACACAGGCAACCCACAGACACAGGGCTGCTTGCCTGCTGCCTTTGTAGCTTTGTGCAACTGATTTTTAAAAAATCCAAAACATTTCAGCACACAAAGTCCTTTGTAAACGCACATTTCTTCTTTTTATGCCATCTTCATTGTAGGTACACACATTTCTCTTACTCCATCACATACAGACAATTCGGATCAACTCATTTACCAGAACCAACATAGTGCTCTCCAATTTTAATACCACCTGAACTCCTTTTCTCCTTTGACAGAGATACGGCTTCTATGATTTACCTCTTTCAGAGCGTTTAACAGGCGCGGTCTCTTCTCCTCCACACTCTCCCTGGACTGCTGCTTCAGCTTTCTCAACAGTGCTGTAACTGGAACAGAAATATATTAACGATACAATCACAGGCCTTGCTGCTCTTAAACGCATTATTGATCCGCCAACCTGTGCAGACATATATAAAACCAAAACCAATGGCAGGCTGTAAGGAATTAACATTACAATGACTGATGACCATCAGATAATTTTTAGTGAGAAAAACAAAGATACGACCATTAGTTGCCAGACAGGCAAGAGAACAGCATGGGAGAGATTTACTAAACCTGGTGCAGCTCTGCATAGAAACCAATCAGCTTCCAGATTTTATTGGCAAAACCATAAAGTGGTTGTAAAGGCTGAAGGTTTTTTTACATTCATGCATTCTATTCATGAAGGTAAAAAGCCTTCTGAGTGCAGCAGTACCCCCAGCTCCCTTAATACTTTCCTGAGCCCCATCACGATCCAGCGATGTGCACGACAATGGCTCCCACTGCTGTCAATCACAGCCAGTCAACCAATGAGGAGGAGGGGGGGTGCCCAAGCCACAGGTCCATGTGTTCACGGATACATGGAGCAGCAGTTGGGGACAGGAGAGCCTACAGGGGATGCCAGAGAGGAGGATCCAGTCTGCTCTGTGCAAAATGACTGCACACTAGTGGTGCACCGAAATGAAAATTCTGTTGCTGAAACAGATACCAAAAAATCCGAATGCACATGGCCGAAAACTGAAACGTCTGTATGCGAGTGTGGGGGGGCTCAAATATTTTTTTGTAATTTTTTTTTAACGTTAATGTGTATTTTTATTTATTTTTTTTAACTTCTGATTTTATTGCTATCATATAGCGGACCAATAGTCCCCTATGTGATAGCATATGAGTGACAGATCCTCTTTGTAGGGGGGAGGGGGTGGGAGGGCAGTGTGTGCAAGGAGGGGGCAGGAGAGGACCAGTGTATACACTCAGGATCCCTCACTGGCTGCCACTATATGTCACTGCCGGATTTTAATGTAATTACAGGTTTTTTCCCCCTTCACTATAGCTCCAAGAATGAGCGGTCATTCTCCTTTCTGCTAAAGGAAACTAAGGGGTGGGGTCACTGTGTGCCACCGCCCCTTAGTGGAGGTGCGGCATGGAGGCTAAGGGAAACTAACACTGGGCATGCGCCAATGCATCACTGCGCAGCCGCATCTCCTGCCTGCAGGAGGAGGGGGCAGCGCAATCCACACCTCTCCCTGGTGGGGATGGAGTAGGGCGGAATCAAGTCGCCACAGCCACACCTGCTCTCGCTTCGCTACTACACAGCCAAAGGATCACTGCGCAGCTACACCTCCTTCCTGTAGGACAGTGGTTCTCAACCTGTGGGTCGCGACCCCTTTGGGGGTCGAACGACCCTTTCACAGGGGTCCCCTAAGACCATCAGAAAACAAATATTTTTAATGTGTAAAGAGCAGCTACTGTGTGGAAAGCAGCTGCTGTGTTGAAAGCAGCTACTCTGTTAAAAGCAGCTACTCTGTTGAAAGCAGCAGTATTGGAGGTAAAACGACACTCATGAATTATAATTACTGGGTAAATAATTTTATGGTTGGGGGTCACCACAACATGAGGAACTGTATTAAAGGGTCACGGCATTAGGAAGGTTGAGAACCACTGCTGTAGGAGGAGGGGGCAGAGCAACCCACATCTCTCCCCGGTGAGAATAGCGCAGGGAAGAACCAATTTTCCTCAGCCGAATCTACTGTCTACTCTACTGCACCGGGCGAAGTACACTGGATAGCTGTATTTTCGGCACCTGTAATCGGTCGATATTTTTATATCACCAAAATGCCGAAAGGGCTGTTTTCGGCCAAAACAATTCGGCAACCAAAATTTCGGTGCACCCGTACTGCACACAGTAGGCAAGTATAAACATGTTTGTTATTCTCCGGGAAAAAAAAAACCTTCAGAATTAAAAGGATAAGTTCACATTTTAACAAAATATAAAATTCACATTTTCTTTTTGCAGGAAAAAAAAACAAAAAAAAAAAAAACGCATTTCTTTTTTAGTTTCTGGAGTCTCTAAAGCTGATTGCTGGTGCCATACAGGTCTCCCTCTGACCTTCTAGTATCTGCTTGCTCATACATGCCGTATGGGCAAGCAGATACTCACTGACCGGAAGGCTCAATGAACTACCACGACGCTGGGACTTTTTTTTTTTTTATTTGTGACAGTGGGGAGGAGAAGATCCCCCGCTAGCTGTCACAAACGGGGATCAGGAGGGTGCGATCGTAACATTTTACACCCTGAACATGGGTGTAATTTGTTAGAAAAGGGTGAAGCTGAATAGTTACTATGCACAGCTGTACCAGTTTCTGTGTTCACCAGTTTTAGTAAATCTCCTTGTGTCCCTTTTTATGGGAAGGTAACATTTACAACTCATTGATATTAACATCAGTCCACTTTTTTTCCCCTTTTTTACATCTATAGACAAATGTTTTGCCTTTCATTTCTATATGAATAGGTTGTTTTACAAAAGGTGAGGTTTTACAATCACTTTAAAATAATACATGCCTATACTGTTTAAACCTAGTAACACACTGCCTCACCATGCTCTGCACATGCTCAGTTCAATGTAGAGGCCCAACTGCTGACAGCCTAAAGCTTTACTGCTGCTCAGGGTTTCTGGGCCTCAGCAAAATGGCTGCTTCCATTAAAAAAAAAATAAAAAAAATAATAAAATCGGAGCAATGCTGGAGGTAATTTACAGCACACACTCATTTTGGTAGTATAATTAATGTGGAATGTATGCTTCTTGCTAAAGAACATTTTTTTTTTTCATCAAGTGGTCATGTGTAAAGTTCAGCTTTAGATCTTCAAATCTATAACTGTACAGCATCTTTACATCATTTGCTGAACATGAGGCCTTGACTCAAGTCCAGATTAAATGGGTAAGGTGACAGTGTTTCTTTAATGTAAGCTTACCCCCTGACAACCCTTTTGCTCACCTCGCCAATGTGTCTGACAGTGAGAAATACCAAGTGTTTCCAGATGTGGAGGAGTACGTGATCTATGTACATGATGCAGTGCTTTGGTGACCAATTACTACTGTATGCACAAGCAGTGTCACGTGATGGAGGGGGCGATCTCACTGGCCCTGAAATTTTGGTGGCAGTTGCAGCAGAATGACAGGGCATAACAGGAAAATGTAGCAGTGTATTCCAAACAGACCCTGTCACACCGAAAGGCAAAGTGTCCATCTTCAAGCATCACCACCTCCTGGTTCTAAACCTATTGCACTCTCCTACCGAAGGCTTCACAACGATCCACTGCATTTTGGTTAGCTGAGCTTTCTTAAAGACTTCTGTCCTGCGGTTTTGGTGTATTATCTGAAAGCACACTAAATCTACAGGACATAATAGAAGGCTTTGGGAAAAATGAAGCTAACCCACACAAAAACTACATGTACATTGTGCTGCAACCATAGCGCAGTGAAGCAGTGCTGAAAGTCCTAAAGCTGGAATATTATCGGTATTTGCAATTGCGCCACTGAGTCCTGTTCCTCCGTCGTACCTCTACATATCCTTACCGCAAAACGCCCCTTGAACACGTCTGTCAGCATCCCCCAGGGTCCCCTGATCTCATTTCTGTAATTTATGCCTCTCTTAACAGTAGGTCCTCCTCACCACCCCTGTCTTATGTCTCTCAATGGGAGCGAGATCTAGGTTTCTCGATTGCGGCGGAGGATTGGCGTAGGGCCTGGGGGATGCTGGCAAAATGTTCCTTCAATATGGTCACTCTGGAGGGAGCTTACAAAGTTCTCCTGCGGTGGTACTGGGTCCCGGCTCGGACTGCTCACTTTATTCCGACTGGCGGATAGGCGTTTCCCAGAACTGTGGTCTACGTGGGGACGTCTGCACATCTGGTGGTCGTGCCCGCGATTAATAGGCTTCTGGTCTAGGGTTTTTGGTTTGCTGCAAACGTTATTTCATATTACGGTCTGTGAGGATGCAAGGGTGGCCCTCCTGCATTGCCCAATTTTGGGTCTGTCTAGGTCTCAGCAGAAATTGGCATCCTACCTATTCATTTCGGCCAAATGTGCTATAGCTCAAGCTTGGAGAACCCCTTTGGTTGTCTTCCAGGGGGTGAAGACCCGGATGAATGCTATGCTGATCAATGAACAGATGTCTAGCGTTCAAGATTCTCATCCAAGATTCCTTAATGTTTGGGGACCTTGGATACGTTATTCCCTGCCATCCCTGCCTCCTACTAGCTATGGCCTCTAATAGTCGTTGCCTGTGCTAGCCCTGGATCCGTGACTCTTCTAGTCTTCCATGTTTTCTCTCTGAATCTTTCTTCTTTATTTTTTTTTATGTTTTTATGTTTTCTTTTTTCTATCAGTTTGGGTTTTTATTTTTTCCTTTCCCGTATGTTCTGAGCCGATACTTCTCGGTAGGGATTTTTCCTCTTTGGCTTTTTTTTCCGGTAATATGATGGATTGCTGGTGCTACTATTTGGTTCGACTTTTCGCCGTCCCTCGATATCATTGGTGTTCCGTTATTTGGCTAATACACCCTGCTGACTTGTATCTGCTTATGTATGTTATTGTTCTGCTCTGCCCCTGCGTGGGCGTATCACAAGCTTGTTGTATTATAAAAACAAAAACTTCAACAAAAATATTGAAATAGAAAGTCCTAAAGCTGGCTGTTGCTATACAAATCAGCAGACCACCTAATCCAAAACCCTACACTGTGTTGCATGGCTTTACAACTAATGCTTAGTGATCACCACTTCCTAATGCCCGCATGGGCAGCAAAAGGAATGCAAATAGAGAGATTTCTAAAGCTGGACACATAAGAACAGGGTAGATGATTCAACTAACTGTATCTACCCAGAAATGGATGTATATTTGAGTCAATTGATCCTTTTAATGACTGAACTGAAACTTCCATTACTGGCATTAGTAAAATATATAGTACATTGAAGTCGCTCATTGTAATGATGAATACAGATGTAACAGAATACTGTCATGTCACTGTATTGATCCAAAATGCATTAGTTATTGCTGTAAGAAAATGAAGAAAGGGGATAAGGAAACAAAAACCCTGGCAGAGTTACAGCAGTCTGTAAACTTCAGGCAGCATTAAGGGGACTTGACACTAGCTGTCATTATTGCACAATCAGCATTTATAAAAGACGAGAAAACTGCAGCCAAGACCTGAACTGGCCACTTGTCTTTCCCATTTAGATTCAAATAAAAAAAGGACAGAAGAACCTAATGTGCTGTGCAAATCCAAAACACAAGATGCTTACTCATCTGTCTGTCTCCATAGCTGATGGCCTCAGCCAGGGGGCTCCAGCCCTGGGCATTCTTTACCTTGACCGGAGCATTGTGTGCCAGAAGGAGATGAGCACATTCTGCAATACAAATAAAGGTTACTGTAATACAGAACACAGAATGGAGCTCTTTTCTAAGCATATCTAAAACCATTTTTTTTGCTATATTGGAAACAGTAGGAAATGGCTGAAGAGACTCATTCTAATAAAAAGTATGCAAGTAAAGACGTGCATAAAACTTGTAAACTGCTAATTCACCTGAAAACCTTTGGAATGGCTAGAAAAATTTGGCTACTCAGGGAAAGTCAATTAGCTCTGCCTCCTCACCGCTTGCATGTCTCCGCCCTCCCCTTTTATGGGAGTGTCTGATTACTGTCTGTGGCAGCCCAGCTCCTCTGCCCCTCCCTTCATAGCTTTTTATGTAGCTGCCGGGGGAGAAGCAAAAAGGAAAACCTAAAGCATGTCACTCAAATGACAGCTGTAATCTGCTGGGGCCACTGAAATCCCATCAAGATGGCAGTACCCAACAGTAGCTTTTTGCTGTCCAACACAAGGGAGGTTTGTACTGGTAAATAATATGGTGAATGTACAAATAATCTTAGGACTAGATTTTGTTGAAATGAATTGTTTGGTGACAGGGTCTCTATAAATCCTGTTAGGTTTATTATTATTATTTATTGCAGTCTGTCTCATTAGGGAGATTCCCTATCACTACCTGTTTAGTAAGGTAGACAGGAAACAAAGTGAGGAAATTCCTTGCAAAACAAAGGTTACAAATGCATGCATCTCCATCGGAAGGATTCTCCTCTATTCCTACTTTGCTGACAACTCCAAATGCTCAATTTTCCTTAATCCAGTAATAGTGGTCATCAAATCAAATTGATTTCCAAAAAGGAACAGAGCAGCATATACCCGACATGGGCTTTAAACTCATTGGCCTTAGATACATGTACCATAAAGGTTGAAAAATTCTTTACAAAAAGCAAGTTGTGGTCATTAACAGTCACATATAAGTAGACTTCTGTACTGTTGAAGACATTTAACTTCCTAATTTCTAATGAGTATCAGGTACATATTAAAGTATTTATAGGCACCCAGATAATCAACTTAGTCATTCTGAACCCAAACAGTTTTGTTACCTTAATGCAGGGGGGTGCAACCTGTGGCCCTCGACCTCAAACTAGAGAAGTGCAAACCATGCGTCAAGGGGCCCATGTGGCCTCTGTTACATTGTTTTACTCTTGGACAAGAGGGGTGGCAGGGGCAAGATATACTAGAACCGATAGTCTCCATTTTCCTCCTACAACCGCAGAAATCCACGTTATCATCCTCTCCCTCCCGCCAGCATTCAGCTGCTGCAAGAGGAAAATGTTCATTATGCTATTCAAAATAAAAACATTTCAGTGTGGCCCGCAACCGGTTACCAAATCACTTAAAGCAGCGTTCCAGTCCCCCAAAATTTTTTTCTAAAAGAAGATCCACGATGACATTACAAATAACAATCAGAATTGGAATAATGCAATATTAAAAACATTGAAATAACTTTGCAAATCATTCATACTTACCTAGATCTGTGAAGCAAGGAGTCGCCATGATGGCTGTGGGCATCTGAAGCCCGCAGGTTTTTACTTCCTGAATTCGTGCTGCTGGCTATCCCAGCATGCAACACTCGGCAATGCTTGGTGCGACGTGTGCAGTACAGGTTGCCATAGCAATGGTGGGGACGGATGAAGTTCCCGCCCCCGTCAGGCAACCTGTACAGCACTTCAATACTGCAGACATGTCCTCCTCTCAGCATGGACTCTGGTAAAATGGCGTGAAGCACCGCCCATTTGCGTCATTTCCAGTTTCCAAGTCTCAAGAGCACAGGAAACCAAAGGGATACAGGAAACGACATCCCAGGAAACCTTGCAAATCGCTGATCTACGTCATCGCCTAGGCGGTCGGGACCGGAACTGCAGGCTTGCTGAAGATAAAAAGGTATGTATAGGGGGAAAAAAAAAAAAAATTTCCAACTTGTGCTTCTTTTCACAGGGACTATCTAATAAGGCCAATTTGTAAAAATGGGTGGAACTCCGCTTTAAGTGGCCTTCACTCTTAAATGTTAAGCATCCCTGCCTTAATGCACTGCTGGCATTAGGGAAGAAAAAAACCCCCAAAAAAACCCAAAAACTGTTCTCTGAAGCCGCTCTGGTCCAGTACCATGGTCTCCCTAGTAGTGGCTTCTGTGTAGAGGAGAGACCACTTACAAAGGCTGCAAATGCCTGGGAGATGTCATCACCCATAGGCTTACTATGGGGCATCCGACGTCATCGACCCCTCTACACAGAAGCCGCCTCTGAGCAGATGATGGGACTGCAGCAGCTTCAGAATAGGTAAATGTATGCATCTTTTCCTTACAGGGTTAGATAGACTAGGCTTAGGATGGGGGTGGGAGTAGGTTTAGCCTAAACTTCCACTTAAAAGGTAATACAGTACAAATGACATCATCACGTAGGAGCAGAAGGGTAAAGTCCGCTCCAGTGAAGAGGAACAGCTGCTTTGGCGGCACAGTGTGATGGAGTGTAAAGATACCTCGCCACCAAAAATCTATTTTTGTGTAGCAGATTCAGCTGCTTTTACAGTATGTGTGCAGATGGCCTATTGTTCAACTCAAGCACAGGGAACAGGACTTCCCAACCAAAGTTCCTTGGAATAGATGGCACACACACAAGTGACTGAGGACTGGTGGAGGGTCAAAGAACAAATCAAGGGTAGATAGAATGTAGAAACTTTAAATCCCCGGGCGCCCAACATACATGGCTCCATGTGTAGGGCACTTCTCAGAGGCAGCATTACTACCAGGTAGAGATCGCTCTGCCCAAGAGTAGAAGTATATTCCTGGCCATTGTGCTCAAAAGTTTGCATCCCCTGGGGGAAAGCGTGACATTTTGACATTTATATTGAAAATATGACTGAGCATGACAAAAAACTTGTTTAGGGATAGTGATCATATGAAGCCATTTATCATCACATAGTTTGGCTCCTTGTTAAATTATGATAAACAGAAATCCCGCAAATGGCCCGGATCAAAAGTTTCCATCCCCTTGAATGTTTCGCCTTGGTACAGACACACAAGGTGACACAAAAGGGTTAAAAATGGCAATTAAAATGTTAATTTCCCACATCTTTGGCTTTTAAATTGCAATTAGTGTCTATGTATAGTCAGTCAAAGAGTTTGTTAGCTCTCACATGAATGCACTGAGCAGGCTAGATACTGAGCCATGTGGAGTGGAAAAGAACTGTCAAAGACCTGGACATGTTTATAGCACAAAAATGAAATGCACAGGTGATCAAATACCACCGAAAGAAAGCTCTATTTGTGGGAAAAAAAGGACATAAATTTCATTTGGGTGCAGCATTGCATGACTGCACAATTGTCAGTTAAAGTAATGCAGCCCTATAACAAAAAAATGGCCTGGTCAGAAAGGGGGGGAATCCTCTGGAGGGCAAGTGGTTAAAAAGCATGGTCACTGACCACCAATGCTGGGGGTTTTGTGGGCACTGGTGCCAATGCAGGAAGTTATTCTAAGACGTTAACATGAAATGTGCAACTTCATTGACAAATGCCGATGTAGACATTGGATTACATTATTTGGCCATTAACGGCCCAGCTGGTCAACCCCTAGAAGAGCAGAAAACTTCTCAAAGACACGGAGATAGTCAAACTAAAAGAAATAAAAAATAAAACTTGCCTTTGTTGCCCAACATCACAGCGAGGTGTAATGGTGTATTACCTGAAAAATAAACAAACATACGATCAGAAAAGAAACAACCATTCCACAGGACAATTTTCAAAACTAGGAAAAAACTAAACAAAAAAAAAAAAAAACACCTCGTTCCTGTATAGCTAGTATTGGACTTTACTGGCATGCTAACATTGTGGAAAACCAATGAGAACTACTGCTACCCAATTCTTGCTGAATGACTGCTACAAGAAAACCTGTTCCTAGACAGGGCTCAAGGGGGAGATATTGATATCAGGTAAAAGTTTTATTGGAACTCAATCTTGCATCAACACAAGAACAGTGCTTCCAAGCAATACAAAGGGTAAATACAGGTGAAACTCAAAAAATTAGAATATCGTGCAAAAGTTCATTTATTTCAGTAATGCAACTTAAAAGGTGAAACGAATATATGAGATAGACTCATTACATGCAAAGCAAGATAGTTCAAGCCGTGATTTGTCATAAATGTGATGATTATGGCTTACAGCTCATGAAAACCCCAAATCCACAATCTCAGAAAATGAGAATATTGTGAAAAGGTGCAATATTCTCGGCTCAAAGTGTCCCACTCTAATCAGCTAATTAGGCCATAACACCTGCAAAGGGTTCCTGAGCCTTTAAATGGTCTCTCAGTCTGGTTCAGTAGGAATCACAATCATGGGAAAGACTGCTGACCTGACAGTTGTGCAGAAAACCATCATTGACACCCTCCATAAGGAGGGAAAGCCTCAAAAGGTAATTGCAAAAGAAGTTGGATGTTCCCAAAGTGCTGTATCAAAGCACATTAATAGAAAGTTATGTGGAAGGGAAAAGTGTGGGAGAAAAAGGTGCACAAGCAGCAGGGATGACCGCAGCCTGGAGAGGATTGTCAGGAAAAGGCCATTCAAAAGTGTTGGGGACTTTCACAAGGAGTGGACTGAGGCTGGAGTCAGTGCATCAAAAGCCACCACACACAGACGGATCCTGGACATGGGCTTCAAATGTCGTATTCCTCTTGTCAAGTCCTACCTGGGCTAAAGAAAAACAGACCTGGTCTGTTGCTCAGTGGTCCAAAGTCCTCTTTTCTGATGAGAGCACCTTCTGCATCTCATTTGGAAACCAAGGACCCAGAGTATGGAGGAAGAATGTGAAGTTTCCACAGTCTGTGTTGATTTGGGGAGCCATGTCATCTGCTGGTGTTGGTCCACTGTGCTTCATTAAGTCCAGGGTCAACGCAGCCGTCTACCAGGAGATTTTGGAGCACTTCATGCTTCCTTCTGCAGACGAGCTTTATGGGGATGCTGACTTCATTTTCCAGCAGGACTTGGCTCCGCCCGCACTGCCAAAAGCACCAAACCCTGGTTCAATGACCGTGGGATTACTGTGCTTGACTGGCCAGCAAACTCGCCTGTCCTGAACCCCATAGAGAATCTATGGGGCAGTGCCAAGAGAAAGATGAGACATGAGACCAAACAATGCAGAAGAACTGAAGGCCGCTATTGAAGCATCCTGGTCTTCCATAACACCTCAGCAGTGCCACAGGCTGATAGCTTCCATGCCACGCCGCATTGAGGCAGTAATTAGGGCAAAAGGGGCCCAAACCAAGTACTGAGTACATATGCATGCTTCTATTTTTCAGAGGTCCGATATTGTTCTATGTACAATCCTTGTTTTATTGATTGCATGTAATATTCTAATTTTCTGAGATTGTGGATTTGGGGTTTTCATGAGCTGTAAGCCATAATCACCACAATTATGACAAATCACGGCTTGAACTATCTTGCTTTGCATGTAATGAGTCTATCTCATATATTAGTTTCACCTTTTAAGTTGCATTACTGAAATAAATTTACTTTTGCACGATATTCAAATTTTTCGAGTTTCACCGGTATGAGCTAAATGTGGCTGAAGCACAGTAACTATATCCATAGGTTTTAAGAATTAAGACTGAACTAAACTTAAAGGAAAATATATAAACTGACAGAAGGTAGAATTTTCTGGTATAAGAGATTTTACAAGCCTGTTCTGCCAAAAAAAACTGCTGTACCGATCAAGTTTTTTTTGTCCAGAGCCTGCAGCACACACAGTGAAGCCTGCCTTGCCCATTTAAGCCAGGCGCCAAGAAGATGCGCGCACCCGCGGCCCACTCGAGCCAGGCGCCAAGAATATGCGCTCACCCGCAACCCACTCGAGCCAGGCAGATGCGCGCACACGCAGCCCATTCGTTACAGGCACCAAGGAAGATGCGCACCCCTGCGGCTCACTCGTGACAGGCACCAAGGAAGATGCGCACCCCTGCGGCTCACTCGTGACAGGCACCAAGGAAGATGCGCACCCCTGCGGCCCACTCGTGACAGGCATCAAGGAAGATGAGCACCCCTAGCCCACTCGTGACAGGCATCAAGGAAGATGAGCACCCCCGGCCCGCTCGTGACAGGCATCAAGGAAGATGAGCACCCCTGGCCCGCTCGTGACAGGCATCAAGGAAGATGAGCACCCCTGGCCCGCTCGTGACAGGCATCAAGGAAGATGCGCACCCCTAGCCCGCTCGTGACAGGCATCAAGGAAGATGCGCACCCCTGGCCCGCTCGTGACAGGCATCAAGGAAGATGCGCACCCCCGGCCCACTCGTGACAGGCATCAAGGAAGATGCGCACCCCCGGCCCACTCGTGACAGGCATCAAGGAAGATGCGCACCCTCGGCCCACTCGGGAGAGTTGTCAGGAAGATGCACATTCCCGGCCCTCCACTTTGCTTGGTAAATCTGCTATAATTTGCAAATATGCTGTGCATACAAAAACAGCTAAATGCTTCCCAGAGGCCCCAAAACTTAGTCTGGTGGCTTACTTCTGCCTACAAAAAGACTTTTCTTCTTTATAAAGACAGGCTTCTCTTTCAGCAATAAAATAATTCATCCCGTGAAGATGAAAGGCAAGCAGGCAGCAATTCTAACATTAGCACACATTCCAGTGTCATGGAGCGCAAGTCCTAATTAACGGGCTGCCACTTAAGAAGGAGAGAACCTTTTTAAAGGGACCATGAAAAGCCTAAGAGGGTCCTTTTACATATTGAGGCTGACAGATCTGGGGCAGCAAACACACAAGTTATACCGATAAAACTTTAAACAGCATTTTATATAAATATTTCAGGTAGAGAGAAGAGAAAAAAAAACATATCTTGTTTCATGTTACATCTGCATGAGAAAGCATATGGGAAGACTTTGAAAACTTAAGATGGTCAATTCAGTATTAAATAACTGAAAAAAAAATATAAATACCCGTAAGTAATCAGTCAGCCTCAGGTGTGAATATACCAGGTCTACCGGCTGACTTTCCATGCGCAAAGCTGCTGCAGGCAGACATGAGTGTCCTGAGGCAGATCACAGAGCTGAGCTATAGCTCCAAGTCAGCTACTGCTGGTTGCCAAAGTAGATCTAAACTCAAAGTAAGCAAAATTTGTGTTGATGCATTAGTTTTGTGCATTTTTAAAGTTTGTTTTTTTAATTAAAAAAAGGAATGCTCTGCTCTGTAAATGGTATTACAAAAGAGGCCCTGAACCTCCTCTTCTGAGGTCCCCCACTGGCATCATCTGCTGCTCCTCTACTCCTGTCCCCGTAGGAAATTTCTTGCTATGGTGGCAGACATGCAGGCTTGATTCATAGCCAAGCTGTGTGTGTCCATAGACACACACAGCGCGGCTTGGCCCCGCCCCCTACTCCCAGCATTTTATTGACAGGTGATACCAGCAGAAGTGGAAGCGGGTACTATCAAGAGTAGGTACCCGCTCACACGAAAAAAAAAAAAAAAAAAAAGGGGGGTAGGGGGGAGAGAGAAGGACATAAGGATGAGCTTCCCCTTTAGCGCAAAGTTCCACTTTAATTGACTGAAGGCCAAGCTCATTCTGTGCATGTACTGCTGCATGAATTACTCATTCAGGATCAACATGTAACCAGCCTCTCTACTAGAGTTCCTCCAGAAGATGCTAGGGGGGTTCCTGAGCAATGGACAATGCAACCACTGAAACCAACGATCTTTATAACCATTTGTAAGGAGAATCTTCCCAGTGACCATCACACTAAATGTACTGTGAACTGTGGATATAGTAAATATTAGCAGGGGTTCTTTGACACCAGAAAGCCATAGATGGCTCTAATGTCAGCCAGTATAGCAGGGACCAGTCGAGACTTGAACCATCTATGGGCAGGGTGATTGTGCCCAATTTCAATTCTTGTACAACCAGCCTGTCAGATTTTTCATGAGAGAATATAGCCAGAGGATATAACAGGCGGTAGCAGTAATCGCTGCATTCTCCCAGGAGGGATGGCTCTCCACTCCCGTCCCCTGCCGGGAGAACACTATAGCTCTGACTGCGATGAGGAAAGAAATTGAGCGATTTTCTTCCCATGGTTGCAGGTAAGAAAACGGCATAGTCTTTGGCTTTATCAAAGGGTAGTTATGTGTTACACAAGGTTGAGGAAGGCTGATGTAAACCGTGTGTAATCAACAGAGGCGGCCCGGCCCAATTACACACTACTGTTTACATGTCAGCACTGAGCCCAGGCTGCCTAGATAATGACTCACTCACTAGATGGGATAAGCGGCCCAACAAGTTGCCTGTAATTCTGTATAGTTAGGCTGCAGTACGGACAATTTTTGAAGCAAGATCCTGAGTAAACCTTACATGGCCGTGTGAATGAGGCCTAAAGCAGACCTTGCAGGTTCGCTGAAATCAGGTACACACGGGCCGAATATCGATCGGTTCAACTAAACCTGGCCGACATTCGACCCGTGTGTACAGCAGACTTTATAACAGAAGCCAGTCTAACGACCGGCTGGAAAACCAGCATCTGATTCGCGCTTGCAGCCAATGGCTGAGTGCATTGATCAGTATGTTCTGGTGAGGTAGCCCCCTGTCAGAACACAATAACTCAGTCAATCGCCGCACTAATATTTGGGGAAAAAAAAAAAAAAAGTGCTACTTGACATAATCCATAATTATAGATATAATCAATAATTACAAACCATTTGCAGCAGTCCCAATTGTGAACCAATACAAAACAACATCATCAGTGAATACCATACGGACATAAATAGTGGAAAAAAAAAAAAATATATATATATATATATATAAAAAAAAAAAAATAATATAAATATATATATATATATATAAACTCTGTAGCAATAAGTGAAAAGCAATATTAACAGTAATAATTGTTTAGTCCCTGGAAGTGAAAAATAAGGCGCAAGGTGCTAAAAATCTTGATTGTGAACTCCTTGTACAATATAACAGGTGCCCCACATGGCCTGACACTCACCGTCATTCCGTGACCACCTATCTCTAAGGATGGTCGTTTACCCTTTTGGGACTATCCCAGTATGCAGTGCTACCAATGGTACCCGGCTGCTCCTCCAAGAGTGCTGTATCAATACCAACTCCCTCCTCTTCTTGGACGGACAATCACGTCACACTCAAATTTACAGGTATTGGTGTCACATAGAAAAAGATCATTTTCTCTGTCATCAAAACCAGAACAGTTCCAGCCTGGCAGGGTTTGGCAATCGCTGAGGGAGGAAGGAAAAGCAGGAGAGGAGAGAGTTGGTATTGATACAGCACTCTTGGAGGAGCAACCGTTTACTATTAGTAGCACTGCATACTGGGATAGTCCCTAAAAGGTAAATGACCATCCTTAGAGCTAGGTGGTCACGGAATGACGGTGAGTGTCAGGCCATGTGGGGCACCAGTCTGAGCACAGAGGAGCACCTGTTATATTGTACAAGGAGTTCACAATCAAGATTTTTAGCACCTTGCGCCTTATTTTTCACTTACTGGGACTGAACAATTATTATTACTATTAGCCTCCCTAGCGGTCTGATTATGTCCATATTTCTGTGCTCAAAGCGGTACATTTTTTTGCATGGAAATATGTATTTTTTTTTATTGTAGGCCTGTAATTTTTAGGAATAACTCACTGAAATCTGTCTGAACAAGAGTCTAGTAAACATCCCGGGTATGATAAAATTTGAAACAAAAAATCATAAATTATAATTTAATAATCATAAAAAACATAAAATTTAATTCAATATAATCAAACCAAAAACACTCAAATTTGAAATATAGCGCCAAGTTCGCACATCGCTGAGCAAAGTCGCAAAATCGTTTTCAGTGTCTGATGAGGAATTTCCCCCACAAATCATTATCACTCAATTCTGCAAGTGGTTCTGATTTACTATCGCTGTTCTCTAGTTGGTCTAAAACCACTTTTGACCTAAAAGAGTACTTTTTGGATGCCATGGACGTTTTTCTGAGTTTCCAGGCAGAAAGAACAGTAAAAATGCAGGCAGGGCGCCGGACAAAGCACTCGGGACAAAATGTATGTGAAATGGTTTGATACAGGAATGTTTTACTATGTGATTTTAGTGTATTTAGTGAATGTCACTTTCACATTTTTAAATTTCCCGCCGTTCTGTCCCCCGTACTTCCCGACACAGGGAACAGAACCCGGAAGACAGATGCCGGTGGACATTGCCGGGGACACTGCAGGGGGGACATCGCAGGAGCGCAGGACAAGATAAGTGAAGAAGAGATCCCGGAGCAACACTGCAGGGTATTCCCGAGTGTAGCTCAGGGTTACCGCTTGTGGTGCTGAAACTTTACCCCGAGCTACACTCGGGAATACCGCCAGGGAGGTTAATATGGACTTTTTTCAGTCAGACTATGTAACTATGTAATATTGATGCACTAATATTGCTTTGTTAGTATGGAGACCTCAGTTTTTTTCCCCATTCAGCCCTCTAGGTTGAACGAAAACAAAAAAAAAAAAAAAACACACAAACCTGAGTGTACCAGGCATTCTTTAGACCCCATTGAGCCTTTGCCCTTCATCCTCTGAGCCCTGGAACTGTTACAAATAAGAACACACAACAGCAATAACTGGAGATGTCAGCAATGGCGGTCTGTGCGTTTCTCTAAGCTCAGCTTTACTATTAACTTGCTCAGACGTCATTCTACATTCCGGGTGAATCATTTCTGACTTGCCTAACCTAATTCCAAAATTGTCACAATATACGTAGCCACTTCCCCATTCCAAAGGCTGCTAAATTTGTGCTTGTGAAAATGCAAACCAAGTTTTGACTTGTTCTTGTCCCGTGTGAACGCACTGCACCCACCCTCAGGATTGGGTGGGTCAAACAGTACAGAAACAGGAGACCAGAAGTTGCGCACATTTAAGACTTAGGCCAAGTTTAGACTTGTATCTGAACTGCTGTGCCTCCAAAAAGTGATCCACGTTTGGATTGCTTTTCAGCGATGTTTGATAGCTGGTGAAGAGGCAATACGACACCAGCTCACTGCCCGTTTTATACCCATAAATGCTGCATCAATGCGACGCAACCACCTACAATGCACACAGCGATTTTCTCTTCGTTGATGAGCAGAATGTTTTAACTGAGAACGATATTGTGAACGAAAAAAATCCGGTTGAGCAGTGAAAAATGTTGTCATTTCGCATACGAATGACTAATTTTCTATGCGGTGGTATGACTGTCATACGAAAGAAAAAAAATCTATCAAGCGCGATCACGCATGAGCGGAAACAGAAGATGACCCGGATGTTTATGTCCAAGGAATCTTCGTAAACACGAACGAAAAATCCAAATGTTAAAAGTAGATTGGCCTAATGAGATGAAACCAGAATTCTGCAGATTATATTTTATGCATCACTATTTATGTATATAGGTCATGTAATAAACGATATTATACTCATTTTATTTATTTCAGGTACTTATATAGCGCCGTCAATTTACGCAGCGCTTTACATATATATTGTACATTCACATCAGTCCCTAACCCTCAAGGGGTGTACAATCTAAAGTCCCTAACTCACAATTATACATACATATACTAGGGACAATTTAGACAGGAGCCAATTAACCTACCAGCATGTCTTTGGAGTGTGGGAGGAAACTGGAGCAGGGGCAGACTGACCATTTGGAAACTCGGTCACTGCCCGAGGGCCTGGGGTCAGTAGGGGGCCCCATGAGATGCCCCTGGTACCTTTTTCATATGCTTTTTTGAGTTTGGGCAAGGACATAGGGGCCCCATGATTCCCTATTGCCCCATGAGTTGTCAGTCTGCCCCTGTACCACGCAGGCACAGGGAGAACATGCAAACTCCAGGCAGGTGGTGCCGGGGTTGGGATTTGAACCAACGACCCGAGTACTGCCAGGGGGAATGAATGCAAAGCATTCTCCAATTGGAATAGGTAAAGGTGTGGGGAAGGGACGTCACCCCCTCTACCTTGTCCGATGAGAGAATGCTTTGCATTCATTCAGAAAACGCAAAGCAGCCATGGCCTAATGAGATAATGAAACCAGAATTCTGTGTATTATATTTTATGTATCACTATTTATGTATATAGGTCATGTAATAAACGATATTATACTCATTGCTGGTAATTGTTGTGTATGTCGCTTGTTCTGGCCGGAAGGGCGTGGCTACAAGGTCACATGCCCACCGCATCACTGCCACTTGTATGGAAGACGTCAACGCTATGTATTGCCCAAACAATTTTTATAGATTGGTTAATGTGGGCCATGATTTCGACCAACGAACGCCTCTTGGTCATCGGATGACCGATCGATCGATTTTCTAATTGTGCATTCCAACCTTAAGGGGAGGCGGCATTTGTAATGCTCCTCCCCCTTTTAAAAGTGTTAACATGACTTACCAGTGAACCAAGCAGACTCATTTTTAGCCTACCTGCAGCACGTCTACAAGTCCCGGGCTATAAGATGGCTCTGCAGAGTGGGACCATGGAGAATGAATGTAGCCACATCAGGAAGTCCGATCACAGCAGCAAAAGCATTCTGGAGATTTGGAGGCAGCTGCGAGCAATAGAAGGGACTGTTTTGTGTTAAGCATAACGGAATCGAATTTTACTTTTACCAGAGTTTAGTGTCACTTGAATAGTCTGAGACCTGCATGGCAAAGTGCAATAGAAATTCAGAGCAAAGTCATAATTCCTCACGTCTATTCTTGTTCCAGGTCCATGACTCACAAAGCACTGAAGCCAAACGTCAGCATTTTCAGTAAATCAGCCTACGTACTTTTCCTATAACAAGTAGATCTAAATCCATTCACTACAATCTCATACGTTCTAGCAAACGAATGCAATTTCGGAAGTTGTTTAAATCTGCCACTTGCAGATAATACCCGGTGATCCTGCCATGAGGGTCCATAGTCAGACTCTACCTGTTACAGGGTGACAATTGCCTCCCTGTTGTGCTCTTGGAATGACAGCCATGCCCCTGATAGAGACTACAAACAGTCATGCCGACACATTGTGCACGCCATGACCACCATTGCCAGCAATGTGAAGCCAACACTGGAGTGAGTGCATGTATTATTATTATTATACAGTATTTACATAGCGCCAAAGGGTATGCTCAGCGCTGTACAATAGCAAGGGGGACATAACATGAGACAAGACAGTAACAATACAAGACACGAGGGGTTCGAGGGCCCTGCTCTTTCGAGCTTACAATCTGTATGTAGGAAGGAAGTAACTGACACAGGCTGGAGGAGATCGCTAGAACAGAGGGGAAGGGGGAAAAAAAAAATGACAACGGCAAATGCTGGATATGCAGTGAATTGAAGTGGTTCTAAAGCCTTAAAGCGATTTAAAAAAAAAAAAAAGCGAAACTTTAGTATCACTTTAAGGCTTTAGAACCACTTCAATTCACTGCATATCAAGCATTTGCCATTGTGTCTTTTTTTTTTTGAGGGAAAATAACAAACATGGCATACTTACCTGCTGTGTGCAGTGATTTTGCACACAGCATCCCAGATCCTCCTTTTTTTGGTTTCCACACAGGCTATCCTGGCTCCTCTTCTTTCGGGTGACCCCCAAGCAAGCAGCTTGCTATGGGGGCACCCGAGCAGGCATATTCCCAAGCCGCTGTTGTGTGTCCATTCATACACAGAGCCGCAACTTGACCCCTCCCCCTCTCTCTCTCACTGGCTGACTGTCTGTGATGGCTCCCGCTTGCGGTCTCTGCCAATGAGGAGGTAGAGACCCAGGACAACCGAGGCTGTTGTGCACATCGATGGGGCTCAGGTAAGTATTCAGGGGGCTGAAGGCACTGCTGCACACAGGTTTTTTTTACTTCGCATGAAGGTAAAAAAAACCTTGAGCCTTTACAACCACTTTTTTTTTTTATGGCGTACGGGAGCCACATTCACAGCATTCTGAAGTGACGTCATACTGAGTATGATGTTCCGTCAGAGCGCAGTGTGCAGTCACTGGCAGCAGAAATAGTGAATATCTCCTAAAGGGCTCTTTCACACTTGGCTGTTTTACCAACGCTTGCCAAACGCCCCTATAGTGTTTGGCAAGCGTTGGTCCGGCGTTTGCAGAGCGTTTTTTAACGCTCGGCAAATGCCGCATGTGCGGTTTAGCGGCGGTTGCTAGGCGTTTGCCGAGCATTAAAAATGCCCCACAAAACGCCTATAATGCAGTTTGAATGGTGTTACCGCTCCGCAAACGCACCGCAAAAGCCAGCCATTTGCGGAGCGGCACCATAGACTAGGATAGGAGGCTTCAATGCCTCCTGACTCGACCAGAGGCGTCCATTTTGCCGCGACGCAAACGCTCCCGTTAGAACAGCACCATGTGCTGTAATGTGCATTATTGATAGAGGCGTTTGGGAAGTGGTAAAAACGCTTCCCAAACGCCTCTCTGCCGCCTGCACACAGCCCTAGTGTGAACGTAGCCAAACTGTGCAGGCTTTATTTTAACCTTACCTGTAGGTACAAGTCACCAAGTTGTGTTTACGGCCGATTTAACCTCATATTTTACAACAAGTTTACAGCTACAAATTTAAGGTCACCTCAAATGATGCGCTATATGGTTTTCTTGGGCTCTTTGCAAACAGTTGGCACCCCACGTGGTCAAGTTGAAAATGGAGAAATTGGAAGGAGGCAGCTCAAAGTGTTCCATCAGCAGATAAAGTGATAGCAACAGTCTTCTGGGATCCCAAGGTTGTGCAGCAGCAGTGCAGAAGACCGCTTCCATCACTTTTTCCATTGGTGGAACACTTCGAGCCTTCTTCCACTTTCTCCATTTTCAGCTTGACTACAGGGAGTGCCAACTGTTTGAAAAGAGAATAAAAAAATGGTATAGTGCACATGCGCCATTTTTAGCGCTGATCATATGGAAGAGGTGCAGTGATAAAACTACCAGGTGTGCGGTTACTCCTTCTATATCGGGCCGTGAGCTTTTCAGGACTACCCCCATATATAAAGTGCAACAAAACAAAAAGATAAAATGTACAGATCTATATCCATATGAAATCACACTGATTGATCCCAAAAAAGAAAAAAGCAAATGGCAAAAGCAATTCGATAAATCGTGTTACAAAAAATAACTTTGGGAGGTACAGATTTTTTTGCAGGAGCCACGAGACATCTCTTCTGCCAAAAATCTGGCACCATGCATTTCCCACTATTTATATATTGCACACGACCTACAGGCATGTAAACCTACAGGCATGTACAAGAGTAGCATCGTTAGTGCAAGACCCTGAAGAAGCAGAGGCAATGGCAGTAATAGAAGCTTGAGCAGCAAGGATCCAGGGGTTGCCAAAGCCAGAAGAGGGCAAACCCAAGATGTGTAAATATGCCATGTATACCTTGCAACATGGGCTGCCTACTCTTGGCCAGGCTATAGCTCCGCACATAGACACTTTGGGGGAGATTTACTAAAACTGGAGCAATCAGAATCTGGTGCAGGTGTGTATCCTAGCCAATCAGCTTCTAACTTCAGCTTGCTCAATTAAAGCAGAGTTCCACCCAATAGGGGAAGTTCCACTTTAAAGATTGGTCCCCTGCTCCCCATTAAGGATTGGTACCTTTTGGGAGCGGGGGGGGGTGTTGGGACAGGTACCCGAATTTGACAGGTACCTGCTCCCACTTCCGCTGCGATCACCTAGGCAATTGGGTAGCAGAGGAGGTTGTCCTACCCTCCCCGAAGCCTTGTGGGGCACATGACAGGTCCCAGAAGACAACGGGGCCATTCAGGAAATGCAGCGCTACTCGCTCATGTGCAGTTGGCACCCGGCTGTGAAGCCGCAAGCTGTCACAGCCAGGTGCCCACACTGAAGATGCCAGAGCCTGGAATACAGGATGACCAGTGAAACAGACTACAGCGGAGGCAACGCGGGATCGTGGGACAGGTAAGTGGCTGTTTTTTAAAAGTCAGCAGCTACAGTTTTTGAAGCTGCTGACTTATTGTTTTACAGAGTGAGTGGAACTCCGCTTTAGGCTTTGGCAATAAAACCTAAACACTAACTAAACTAAACAACTAAACACACTGCTATGCTTGTCGACAGAATAGTTTTAAAAAATCTGCACAACGGCTGTAGCAACATATCCCTGTTTCCTAGAAAGCTGAAGCACCTGGCACAATTCTATTTACATGGTTTAGGAAGCTAAATGCGCAATGTGCAGCACTATGCCAGCGGCGTCAGGATTATTACACTGGCACATTTGTACAAGGGTGGGAGGATTAGTCAAGCCTGGGCATCAGAACTGTAGCGATCCAGTAGCATTCTGTGCAGGAAGACTTGGCAGTAATTCCATTATGTTTTAATTTAGATATTTCTCTACGGGATTCTTTGCACTATCGACTTTTAAAAGGCGGCTAACTGTTCCTTTCTCTCTAGGGTAAGGCAAGATGTGAAAGCACGCAACTCAATTAGAAAAAAAAAAATAGATGTAACAACATCGTGGCAATTTATTTGGCTCTGTGAAAGTGGGCTCAGTTTCTGGGCACAAAAAAAGAGCTTTGCTGTTTGGAGAGAATGTCACAGTACGGTTCTGCAGTCACCGAGGCCACCATCTGAATAAACAGAAGGTTTTTCCACACAAGGGAAACACACACATCATACATACATACACATACACACACACACACACACACACACACACACAGTGGGGATCGAAAGTTTGGGCACCCCAGCTAAACATTTGTATTAATGTGCATAAAGAAGCCAAGGAAAGATGGGACAATCTCCAAAAGGCATCAAATTACAGATTAGACATTCTTATAATATGTCAACAAAAGTTAGATTTTATTTCCATCATTTACACTTTCAAAATAACAGAAAACAAAAAAACGGCGTCTGCAAAAGTTTGGGCCCCCTGCAGAGTTAATATCTTGTACTGCCCCCTTTGGCAAGTATCACAGCTTGTAAACGCTTTTTGTAGCCAGCCAAGAGTCTTTCAATTCTTGTTTGAGGTATCTTTGCCCATTCTTCCTTACAAAAGTCTTCCAGTTCTTTGAGATTTCTGGGCTGTCTGTCACGCACTGCTCTTTTAAGGTCTATCCATAGATTTTCAATTATGTTGAGGTCAGGAGATTGTGAAGGCCATGGCAAAACCTTCAGTTTACGCCTCTTGATGTAATCCCCCGTGAATTTCGAGGTGTGTTTAGGATCATTATCCATTTGTAGAAGCCATCCTCTCTTTAACTTCAGCTTTTTCACAGATGGCATCAAGTTACTATCCAAAATTTGCTGAAATTTTATTGAATCCATTTTTCCTTCTACTCATGAGATGTTCCCTGTGCCACTGGCTGGAACACAACCCCAAAGCATGATTGATCCAACCCCATGCTTAACAGTTGGACAGAGGTTCTTTTCATTAAATTCTGTGCCCCTTCTTCTCCAAACGTACCTTTGCTCATTCCGGCCAAAAAGTTCAATTTTAACCTCATCGGTCCACAGAACTTGTTTCCAAAATGTATCAGGCTTGTCTATATGTTCATTTGCAAAGTTCAAACGATGATTTTTGTGGTGAGGACGTAGAAGAGGTTTTCTTCTGATGACTCTTCCATGAAGACCATATTTGTACAAGTATCTCTTTATAGTGGAATAGTGTACCACAACTCCAGTGTCTGCCAGATCTTTCTGGAGGGATCGTGCAGTCAAACGTGGGTTTTGAATAGTTTTTCTCACAATCCTGCGAGCTGTTCTATCTGATATTTTTCTTGGTCTTCCAGATCTTGCTTTAACTTCCACTGTTCCTGATGACTGCAATTTCTTAATTATATTCCGAACAGAGGATATTGACATCTGAAAACGCTTTGCTATCTTCTTATAGCCTTCTCCAGCTTTGTGAGCGTCAACTATGTTCAGTTTCAGTTTTCTAGACAACTGCTTAGAAGAACCCATGGTGCTGATTGTTGGGGCAAGGTCAGATGAGTCTGGGCATTTAAAACCTTTGAGATTGACATCACCTGGTCTTCCCAGACGATGATTGAGAACAATCCATGATACTGGCAGGTCTCAGCTTGGCAAAGGGGGCAGTGCATGCTATAAATTCTGCAGGGTGCCCAAACGTTTGCAGATGCCATTTTTTTGATTTCTGTTATTTTGAAAGTGTAAATGATGGAAATAAAATCTAACTTTTGTTGACATATAAGAATGTCTAATCTGTAATTTGATGCCTTTTGGAGATTTTTCCATCTCTCCTTGGCTTCTTTATGCACATTAATACAAATTTTTAGCTGGGGTGCCCAAACTTTCGATCCCCACTGTATATACACACACACATATATATACATACACACACATATATCTATATATATATATCTATATCTATATATATATCTATCTATATCTATATCTATATCTATATCTATATATATATATATATATATATCTCTTGGGGTGACTAGTCCCAACTAACAGGGGAAAACCACCAAAACACAGCAAGGTAAAAAAAATGTTACGCTTGTCTCGCCTTCTAGTACATATGAAAAATAAATTTTATTTGAACAAATGAAACAGTTTCACATACATGCATGCCCCAGATGTGCCTTTGGCCATGAGGTTTGTACTGATACGGAGCAACGGACGTGAATATAGTAAGTACGTAACCAAGTTAGGGCACAAGGTGTTCTTTTAAAGTGGAATTCCAACTTAAAAAAACAAAACAAAAACTTAAAATCCCCCCCCCCCGCCTCCGAACACATATGCTGATTAACTTGTGTAAAAAAGATGTATAAAAGTTACCAATTTTCAGCCCACTCTAGTCACGTGATCCAGCTTTCTTGTGTCAGTCAGTGGCAGCTACAGGGGAGAGGCGGGAGCACCGGCAACAGACGGGCCATAGGACGCCTATGGGTGATGTCACCGCTCCAGGCTTTGCCAGCTGTAGTGGAGCATTCTCTCCTCTCCCCTGAAGCCGCCAATGGCTGACATTTTTTGCAATGTTGATCTTGCCAGAAATCTATTTTGTGTACTGAACTGAAACATCAAATGTTATTAGCATCCCCAGCTATCTTCTTTGAATTACAAAATAACTCCCCTCTGTGTATTTGAGATGAGTATTCCAAAGAGCTGCCTCGGGTGACAAAATCATAACTATTGCCACCCAAGTACAGGAAGTGTGTTAGGCCTGTTTGACAAGGGCTTCAGCTTGTATAGAAGCAGTGTGAACAGCATGCATTTGCAGAGCTTCCAGAAGATTTGCTGAAGCTTTAAAAAGGACCACTCAACTCCAGTTAGTAAAATGTTGAACACAAATCCTAATAGGAGTGTTGATTGTCACTTTAGACAAGCTGCTAGCAGGCTTCAACAGCTGAAGCCTCCTAGCAACTTTTTAAAGAAACAGTCAACACTCCCATTAAGATCTGTGTATAACATTTTCAAACAGGAGCTGAAGGACACATTAAAGGCTTACAGAAAGCTGCTAGATGGATTTTTATAGCATTTCTTTTATGTAAACTTAAATAGAGACTTGGCATTTTTCATCTTTAAAAGGAACAATGTGTGCCCAGCTATTTTCTATATTGGGGTAGAACATTCCTCTGAAGAGGATTTATGAAATGTGCAAGTCCTCTGTTGACTACACATCCCAATGCTTACTAACCCCCGGTTCACACCTATGCGGCCGTACAGGCCGTGTTTTGCTCGGGCACGAGAGCCCAGTCATTTGAATGGACTCCCGTGCCCGTGACACGCAGGGATAGAAGTCCCTGCACTACTTTGGAAAACGAAACCTCGGTTCTCAGTACGATTGCATTTCCCAGTGCTGGCGGCGTGCCATTAGCACCAGCCCGAGGGTCCACATTTCTCTGTGCGGGTGGTGCGGCTGCACGGATTTTCGTCCGGATCCGCAGAGGCACCACCCGCACAGATGTGAACCGGGGGTGAAAGAGGAACGTCACTCACTCAACAGGGGAAGCTCCACTTTTCGGTCTCTTCTTCCATTTTCAACACTTGACAGTTATATGCTCCCACTTCTGCCCGGATCGCCTAGGTGGCACACCCCTTTTCCCCGCAGCCATCTGGGAAACATCACAGGTCCTAAAAGGCTCCAGACCATTCATAATGTGCATGCGCAGTGGGAAAGCCAGTTTCACTTCGTTAACAAGCCGTTGGGGACCCAAAGACGGGCGCAACATCCTTCTATTAAAGGTCAGCAGCTACAGTACTGGTAGCCGATGACTTATTTTTTGGAGGGGGGGCAGGAACTGAAGCGCCTCTTTAGGAAATAAAGTAAATTAGTATTTTTGTAGTGTATCAATGCTGAGGATTCTTTATAACAGGGGTAGGCAACCTTAAAGAGGTGGAGATATACTGGAACAACATGGGAGAAGTCCAAGATCACCGGGCACAGTATCGCCCAGTGTTGCCTCCTCACACCCGATTTAAACCTCTAGTTGTCGTACTACCTGGTCACAATAGCGAGCATCGCAATCATGGGTTTATATCAGGTGGTGATCGCCTCCTCACCACTTGTCAAACACACTTTGATTGCTTTGCATAGGAGTAGCACTGCCTGCTGCACTTGTGAATGAGTCCTTAGTTGCATTCGGCAGCAGCTCTCTTAGGGCTCGTTCACATGTAAAGCAGGGGGGTGGTAAAACCATGCGGTTGAGTCAGCACAAATGACACCCCGTTACTTTTGGTGGGTGCTGTCAGTCGAGACCAATTCAAGTAAATGGGGCCACTCGGCAAGTGTCCCATAACTGCATGCTTCTGTGGGTTTCAAGGAGATGAAGATGTGAGAAAGCAACACACTGCTGCCTGTTTAACCGCTTGTTAGCTGTACTGAACAAGGTTGCAGGGCACTTGCAGAGCGGCCTCATTCACTTGAATAGGTCATGCTTGGCAGGTGCTACACCCAAAAACCATGACAGGGTGTAGGAGCAGCACTACAGAGGAGGCATCGACTTATGCGGCTCTTGTTCCCTACTACAACTACAACTCCAACTTTACAAATGGTCCCTCTGCATTGCACTCTGTTTGATGCTCTGGGATGGCAGGCCAGCAAGCCCTGACCGTGATCTACCAGTCATCTGGCCATGATCTACTGGTTGCTAGCCCCACTTTATAAAGTGTAACCACCTTTAAGGAAGGGGGGGAAATATTCTGGGACAGGTAAACATCAGAATTTAACAACCATCCCTGAAGCATCCCGTACATGTATGTGTCCCAGTTACTTTCAGAGTGGTAAGTGGGATCTTCTGTATACAACCCCTCACCAGCAAGTGTGGCCATGATTATTGCCCCACTCCAAGTACTGCCACGCTGCCAGCCCCCCATCTCCACCCCAAGTACTGTAACGCTGCCAGCCCCCCCATCCCCACCCCAAGTACTGCCACGCTGCCAGCCCCCCATCCCCACCCCAAGTACTGCCATACTGCCAGCCCCCCATCCCCACCCCAAGTACTGCCACGCTGCCAGCCCCCCATCCCCACCTCATGTACTGCCACACTGCCAGCCCCCCATCCCCACCTCATGTACTGCCACGCTGCCAGCCTCCCACCCCAAGTACTGCCACGCTGCCAGCCTCCCACCCCAAGTACTGCCACGCTGCCAGCCCCCATCCACACCTCAAGTACAGCCATGCTGCCAGCCTCCGATTCCCACCCCAAGTACTGCCATGCTGCCAGCCTCCCATTCCCACCCCAAGTACTGCCACGCTGCCAGCCTCCCACCCCAAGTACTGCCACGCTGCCAGCCTCCCACCCCAAGTACTGCCATGCTGCCAGCCCCCATCCACACCTCAAGTACAGCCATGCTGCCAGCCTCCGATTCCCACCCCAAGTACTGCCATGCTGCCAGCCTCCCATTCCCACCCCAAGTACTGCCATGCTGCCAGCCTCCCATTCCCACCCCAAGTGCTGCCACATTGCTAGCTCCCCAGCCCCCACCCACGTGCTGCCAAGGTTATAGCCCAATCCCAAGTACTGCCATGTTGCTAACCCCCCCTGCCCATCTCCATATTAATTGCTGACATACTGCCAGCCTCCCACCCCAAGTACTGCCACGCTGCCAGCCTCCCACCCCAAGTACTGCCACGCTGCCAGCCTCCCACCCCAAGTACTGCCACGCTGCCAGCCTCCCACCCCAAGTACTGCCACGCTGCCAGCCTCCCACCCCAAGTACTGCCACGCTGCCAGCCTCCCATCCCCACCCCAAGTACTGCCACGCTGCCAGCCTCCGATTCCCACCCCAAGTACTGCCATGCTGCCAGCCTCCCATTCCCACCCCAAGTACTGCCATGCTGCCAGCCTCCCATTCCCACCCCAAGTACTGCCATGCTGCCAGCCTCCCATTCCCACCCCAAGTGCTGCCACATTGCTAGCTCCCCAGCCCCCACCCACGTGCTGCCAAGGTTATAGCCCAATCCCAAGTACTGCCATGTTGCTAACCCCCCGCCCATTCCCATACTAATTGCTGACATACTGCCAGCCTCCCAGCCCAAGTGCTGTCAAGGTTACAAGGAAGCAATTATTTTTTTTACAAATTTAGAAAAGTCAGAAGGCTGCAGATTGAAATGGACAAAACAGAAACTGAGTTGCCATTAAAACGATCCAATCCACAAGGAATGGAAATAGAACACAATGTATTAATCAAAGCTAGCTTAACCGTGAAAGCTGCTAGAACAAGAGAGTCTGCATTTAAAATTAAATGACAACAGACTGTACTCTACATGTCGATACAATACATTAAAAGCCGTACAGGAAACCTCCACTTCAAGGTCCCAAGTGTCCGAGAGAAGAGCTGTTCTGACTGAATAAAATCCTGTAGATAGTTTAGGGTTTTAAAATAAGAAGGGTAATGTAAAAGGGTCAGATCATGTAAAAAGATTCTGATTATATGTAAAGGATAGCAGGCTAAATCAGTTATTACTTATGGGTCCCTAAGGTCTCATGACAAAGGCTTGACTGCTAGATCTGCCCAACCCCAAAATAAATGCAATCACACCACTGCAAACAAGCGGCAACCGGATAAAGATCTTTGATTTGCCCGTATTTGCCTATATATGGCAAAGTACAGTACAGGTCAATGGCAACATCTGCCGATATCCTGCAGAGCGGTCCCAGTGAAGAGCCAACTCTACTGCCTGGGGTTGATTTTCCCAGTCAGTCACCCCCAACAATAAGGAAGATGCTGGGGACAGGAAATATGAGTGCTTGACTTAGCAGCAGCCAAACTTGTAAAAATAAAAAAAAATTATAAAATATATATATTTATTTTTTTGGGACAAAAGACGTTTAAAGTATCAAATTGTAGTCTTACAAATTTCTGTAAAAACACTATACAAGAACATATGTTAAAGGGTTAGTTCCGGTGTTATACCAATGTTTTTGTCATTTATGCGCCATTGATAGCCCCTGCGTGGGCACAGCTTTTGCTCTGTTGGTGTTAGAGCACTGTTTTCTTTATTTTTTTTTTATGTGCAATTGATGGCCCCTGCTTGGGCATGTCTGGTTGCTCCTGTTTTTTTTTTAAATGTTTATAAATTTAAAAAAATCATTGAAATACAAAGGGTTAGTTCAACTTTAGAGGAAAAAAAAACAAACAAAAACAAAAATCCTCCCCCCCCCCCCAAAAAAAAAAAACCCAAAACAAACACACACAAAAAAAAAAAAGTAAAAAAGGAAGGTGAACACTGGACGGGGGGGGGGTCCAGTGTTCACCTTCCTTTTTTACTTTTTTTTTTTTTTGTGTGTTTGTTTTGGTTTTTTTTTTGGGGGGGGGGATTTTTGTTTTTTTTTCCTCTAAAGTTGAACTAACCCTTTGTATTTCAATGATTTTTTTGAATTTATAAACATTTAAAAAAAAAAAAAAAAACAGGAGCAACCAGACATGCCCAAGCAGGGGCCATCAATTGCTGTACCTACCTCCGGGGTTGCCGAGCCATCAGCACTCCTGAAGCCCGTTTTCCCTCAGTGCTTAGGGATGAACCAGATCATTTCTGATTGGTCAGCGAGATCCCTGTGACAGAGGAAGCAGAACAGGGATTTCAAATCCCCTGACCACTGGACCTACTGCAGGAGAGCTCAGCAACTCCAGAACCAAGTACTGCAGGGACCTGGGAAGGGAGGGGGTCCAGCAGTGTTAGGTCACCTTTATATTTTTTCTATAAAAGGTGAACTATCCCTTTAACATGTATTCTTGTATAATGTTTACTGGAATGTGTAGGACTACAATATGTAACGGTAAAAAAGTCCGTTTAAAAAAAAAAAAAAAAAAGAAAAAAAAAGAAAAGAAAAGAAAATGCAGTGTATGGGAATAATAATTTCTATATTAAATTCACACACAAGGAATCCATATAATCTACTGTGCAATAAAAGAACATCTGCTTTATAAAACAGCACTTAACTGGACCATTTTCAGCACCAGGACATTTTATACAGCATCTTTATATAACATAGCAGGCATGTAGAATTATTTAAGAGTGGAAATTTTCCTTTTTTTGCTTACCATCCTGTACCTCACCAGGGTACTATAACTAGAATGTTTACCGAGCCTACATTTTACTGCTGTGTTTGCTTCTCCACTGCATCTCATCCATATAAAAGGCTTCCTACTCCAATAAAAAATTCTGAGCTCAATCTATCCACTTAGGACCTGGAATTAAGAAATACGGCTGTTCTGGGCAGAGCATACATGAAAAACACAAAACAAATCAGTCCTGACATAGCTACAGATCACATTTATGTCGGACAGCCAGTTAATTAGTGACTACCATGGCATGTGGGTGTGTAAATATAATAGGAAAACCAAAACATCCCAAGGAAGCAAAAAATATTTACTGTACAACATCTGTCCAAAGAACCCTGAACCAGAAAACGGGGAATGAAGCTGTAGATAATATTTTGCTTTAGGTCATACAGGTTTGAACAGAGGGAATGAGCACCTGGTGCATCTACACAAACAGGAAATATTCTATAAATGTAAATATGACTCGAATGAGTGGCGCATAGTCATCGCCAGGGGCACAAGAACATTGATTATTGTTAATCTATAAACCAATAATCACAGCTGCAGGAGCCTTAGGCCCCTTTCACAGTGATTGTCTGATCAGGTCCGCCTCTCAGTTTTTCAGGCAGACCCAATCGGACCATCCATAGACCTATATGGACCGACGGGTGTCAGCAGACAAGCGTCCGCTGACACCCACCGGCATCCGATCTGATCCTGTACGCCAAAAAACAGACATATGGGGATCCGTCCCCATCCGTCTGGTGGAACGGATTGGATGGCAGTTGGATTGATATGGACAGCCTGTCCGTTTCCATCCAATCCGTTATACCCCGCCCCATAGAAGACAGCGGGCAGTGTCTGTGTCCACTCTACGGCAGCGGAGACGGACCTGTCATCTGCCTGCTCAGTGGGGATCAGCTGAGAGATCCCCCACTGAGCAGGTGGATCCACTGACTGGTCCACCCCTTCTGAAAGGGGCCTTAAACTGTCCACAGACATGCAAGTGATCACATTGGTCAAGCAAGTATGTTTATGTACTCAACAGACCCTCTGGCACTTTATCCCTTTTGGGGGGGAAAGAGCGATCCTCAGATTGCCATTTCAAGTAAATAATTCTTAACCCCAACTAAGGGAAATCAGCAAAAGGTCTGACCAGATTTTTATTATTATATTATTAATATGTATTTCTATAATGTGGACATCATACAGTGGATATAAAAAGTCTACACACCCCTGTTAAAATGTCAGGTTTCTGTGAAGTAAAAAAAAAAAATGACAATGATAAATCATTTCAGAACTTTTTCCACCTTTAATGTGACCTATAACCTATACAACTCAAAAAAACAAAAAAAAACAAATTGAAATTGTTTTGGGGGGGAATATAGCTGTGTTCAGAATTAAGCAATCACATTCAAAATCCTATTAAGTAGAAGTCAGTACACACCTGCCATCATTTAAAGTGCCTCTGATTAACTCCAAATAAAATTCAGCTGTTCTAGTAGGTCTTTCCTGACATTTTCTTAGTCACATCCTACAGCAAAAGCCATGGTGCGCAGAGAGCTTCCAAAGTATCACAGGGGTCTCACTGTTAAAAGGTATCAGTCAGGAGAAGGGTACATAAGAATTTCCAAGGCATTAGATATACCATGGAACACAGTGAAGACAGTCATCATCAAGTGGAGAAAATATGGCGCAACAGTGACATTACCAAGAACTGGACGTCCCTCCTAAATTTATGAAAAGACGAGAAGAAAACTGGTCTGGGAGGCTGCCAAGAGGCCTACAGCAACATTAAAGAAGCTGCAGGAATATCTGGCAAGTACTGGCTGTGTGGTACATGTGACAATCTTCCCATTTTCTTCATAGGTCTAGGTCAATGTTCTCCAAAATGTGGCCTGGGAGCCGAATGTGGCCTTTTGCATACCTTTATCGGGCCCTTGGGGTATTGTTCCTCACATGGATATGAGGCACTCTTCCTCAAACTGACACAGACAATGGGGCAAAAAATTCTTCACTAATACCAACAATGGGGCGCTATTTCTCCCATTGATAACAGTGGGGCGCTATTCCTCCCACTGACACCAATGATGGGGCAATATGCCTCCCACTGACACCAACAATGGAACACTGTTCCTCCCACCGACAAACGATGGGACACTATGCCCCCCTCTAATACAAACCATGGGGCACTATCCCTCTCACTGACATCAATGATAGGGTACTAATGTTTCCTTTAATACCAAAATATGGGACATTGTTAACTCCAACGGATGCCAGGACATTTTTACTCCCTTTGGCCATGTCCTGGCCCCCCTAAAGTCTGAAGCAAAGTAAAATGGCCTTATGTTTGGAAAGTTTGGAGACCCCTGGTCTAGGCTATGGGGAAGAGTGGCAAGACGGAAGCCTTTTCTTAGGAAGAAAAACATCCATGCCCGGCTAAATTTTGCAAAAAACACATCTGAAGTCTCCAAAAAGCTTGTGGGGAAATGTGTTCTGGTCTGATGAAACCAAGGTTGAACTTTTTGGCCACAATACCAAAAGATATGTTTGGCACAAAAACACTGCACATCACCAAAAGAACACCATACCGACCATGAACCGTAGCGGCAGCGCCATGCTTTAGGCTGTTTTTCTTCAGCTGGAACTGGAGCCTTAGTCAAGGTAGAGGGAATTATGAAAAGTTCCAAATACCAGTCAATATTGGCACAAACCTTTCAGGCTTCTGCTAGAAAGCTGGACATGAAGAGGAACTTGATCTTTCAGCATGACAACGACCCAAAGCATCCATCCAAATCAACAAAGGAATGGCTTCACCAGAAGAAGATTCAAGTTTTGGAACGGTCTAGCCGTTCTGCACTTCTGTAACCAGTTTTAGGTCGAAAGATCACAGAGCCCAAAAAGGTCCTGATATTAAAGGAAGTCAGAATCCACCCAGATTGGCATCTGGCTCAGCTTCTAAGGCAGCTGCTGAGAGCCTGATCCAGTCGCTGCTGCCCCTGTGTAGTCCAACACTCGAATGAGCACTGGAGAGGCAGAGCAGAGAGCTGGACACTGGAGAAAAAAAAGCCTATTTTGAGTGGTTTTTTTTTGTACCAGCGTTTAGGAGCATTTCACTTTTTTTTGCCAGAAAATTGCTCTCAAAAACACAAAACAAAAGTTTTTTTGCTGCCTCTAAACGCTGAGCTTACAAAAACTCCTCTAGACTACGTAAAGTGCACGGACACATAGGATAACATTAGCCGCTTCTAGTGATCGGTCAAAAACCAATCTTTAAAAATAGGGTTATTGATGTTTTGCCGAAAGAAAACATTTTTTTTTTTTAAAAGTGCTGTGATGGAGGCAGGGGCGGACTGACCATTTGGGAACTCAGGCACTGCTCGAGGGCCCGGGGTCAGTGGGGGGGGGGGGGCCCCCCATGAGATGCCCCTGGTACCTTTCATAGGCTTTTTTGGGTGTGGTTTGAGTGTAGGCAAGGACACAGGGGCCCCATGAGTTGTCAGTCCGCCCCTGGACAGAGGTGTAGGTGGGACAGAACACAAGCGGAGAGCAGTGGGGCACACAAGGCTTTTTTTGAGTGATTTGGAGGGCGCACGAGGGTTAAGTCCAGGGGGGGGGCACACAGAAGGGCAGTTCTGGCAGACAATGGTTACATCCAGGGGGCACACAGCAGAGGCAGTTCTGGCAGGCACAGAGGGGCTGCAGACTCCTCGGCGCCTGGCCGAGGAGAGGTGTGTGATCGCCCAGCATACCACTTTATGTGGGCTACGTGCGAGCGCAGGGGCATAGGAAGGGGAGGGGGCAGAGATCCGGAAAGGGGGTAAGAGAGAGAGCAGGGCAGGGGGAACCGTGACAAGTGCCGATGATAATTGACTTCAATGCTAAATCGTCTCCCATTGACAGCAATGCAAAATCACCTCTAAGTTTTTGTCATTTTATAGATTTCATTTTATTTTCTGTCCAACTTTTGTGTGTTTCTTCAGCCTGGGTTCACATTGATGCGGTGCAGCATATAGCATGTGATTTGCACAGGAACCGCACCGCATTCCTGTACAAAATCACATGCAAATTTGTGCAGTGCCATTTGAGCCATACATTTTGTATGGATCAAATCGCACTGCATCCGTACCAAAAAGGTGCAGGACCCTTATTTTTGGTCCGCACTAGAATCGGATCGCATGGGTATTCACAGCCATGCGATCCGATTCTGCACATCACACCACGTTTTTCGAACTGACTTCGGGGTGTTAACATACACACCCGCAGCGGTTTGCATGAACGGGGTGCAATTGTGATGTGGTGTGGAATTCGCACTGAAACCGGTGTGATTATGCACCGCACAAGTGTGAACCCGGGCTCAAAGTTATTTTACGTTACTGGATTGAATTTTTTTAATTCATATGCATTTAAATTCATTATGTAAAAAAAAAAAAAAAAGTTGAATACAATACAATTATATATTAAAAAATATATACATTTTTTAAAAACTGTCCATTTCGGTTTCTGGCCAAATGCATCCTGAATTTTCAGTTTTGGTCCAGAATTTTCGGTGCACCAGAAGGTGTACTAGTTGCAGGCAAAACTCTAAACCCCTCTATAAGCAGCGTTTTTTAAACAAATGTGCATGCAGCCTGAAAACCAAGAACTGAGCAATGAGTGATGTTTGATCCCAGTTCTCAGTCTTGGAGGCAACGAGGGACAGACGCAGCATCATTCCATTCATGTAGGTAAGTTTGTGTTTGTTTTTTGCTCAATCCCACACTTAACACTTTTTTTAAAGGACAAATAAGGCTTTTTCATGATACTGTCTTGCAACAAAGATTTTTTCCCCCCCACAATCCTTCGACAATAAAGTGTAACAAAACGCATTTACTTTTTTTTGAGCAGCTTTAATTTAAAAACAAATAATGTTTCAGCAGATAAAATGTGTGTTTTATGATGTAATTTGTCCTGTTTAAAATACACTAAGATTCTGGTACAAGGCACTGCAAAGTTATTTAGAAATATAAAGTGTTCTTTTTACTTTTAAATGGGAAATGTGTAAATTTATGTTAAATGTGTACACATTTTTACAAAACAAACACAAAGCAAGTTTAAAAATTAATAGTTATTTAAAAAAAGAAAATCAGCAGGAAAATAATAGCTGAGGGAGAAGAGAAATTAGAAGCTGAGTAAACTAAGGGCTAAACCTCCCTGGCGGTCTGATTATTTCAGATTTTTGGTGCTGAAAGCGGTACCATTTTTTTGCATGGAAATATGTAGCTTTTTTATTGTAGGCCTGTAATTTTTAGGAATAACTCACTGAAATCTGTCCGAGCAAGAGTCTATTAAACATCCCGGGTATGATAAAATTTGAAACACAAAATCATAAATTATAATTTAATAATCATAAAAAATAATAATATAATAATAATACATTTAATTCAATAATATAATCAAACCAAAAAACACTGAAATTTGAAATATAGCGCCAAGTTTGTACATTGCTGAGCAAAGTCGCAAAATCGTTTTCAGTGTCTGATGATGAATTTCCCCCACAAATTATTATCACTCAATTCTGCAAGTGGTTCTGATTTACTATCGCTGTTCTCTAGCTGATCTAAAACCGCTTTTGACCTAAAGGGACACTTTTTGGACGCCATGGACTTTTCTAAGTTTCCAGGCAGAAAGAACAGTCAAAATGCAGACAGAAGACAGGACAAAGCACTCGGGACAAAATGTATGTGAAATGGGTTGAAACAGGAATGTTATACTATGTAAAATCGTTTTGAAAAAAAATGACTTTTTAAATTTTCAAAATTTCCCGCCGCCCGTACGTCCCGACGTCACAGGGACCGGAACACAGGAGCCGGATGCCGGCATCAGCCGGAGGAGATGGCCAGGGACGCTGCAGGGGACACATCGCGGGAGCGCAGGACAAGGCAAGTGCTGCAGGGACTCCCTATGCAGCGCCGCATGGTAAGCCCGAGTGTACCTCGGGGTTACCGCTTTTGGTACAGACATTTTACCCCGAGCTACACTCGGGAATACCATCAGGGAGGTTAATAAGGTATTAAACCACTTTTTTTTTTTTTTTTTTTTTTTTAATAAAAACAGTTTTTTTTTTTTTAAACTTGACAGGTTTAATCAACATCACTTTCAGAACCAAGTTCATTCCTTTGACCTGCAGATGAAGTAACAGAAAGATACAAACGTAACAAAACGCTACATTGTATCTTTCTATATTCCTGTCTGAGAAAGTGTGAACACCAAGCCAGACTGCTTTATTGGCAGCTACATAAATAAAGCTGACAGTTAGGCCTCATGCACACTGGGCATTTTTTAATTCACTTCTAAGAGCACAGGCATTTTTTTTTCGTCCTCTAAACTACCCTGCATGTTTAGCACTTGACCGATTATTTTAGCTTTTACAAGCTTCAGCCTTTTTTTTTGCCCAAAACACTGCTGCCAGGAGGAGGCTCCTAAAGGAGTTAAAAGAAAAAAAAAAAAAAAGTGTGCATAAGGCCTTACTGTAACCTTGGGGGGTGGGGGCGTCCCCAGAAGCAGGGAAGAGAGACTGGATGTGCTGCACATGTCCTGTGTACGATGATGATTTTCTTTGGACGTGCTACACATGCCCAAAGTCGAACTAGATAAAGAAGATTTCAAGCCTCACATTAATAATTATTTTCTTAAGCACTTGATTATCTTTAGAGTGACAGCAGCGCCTGTTACTGAAGCCCTCCAGTGTCTGGGAGGGGAGTGTGCGAGACACAAATGAAGGAGGATTTGGCTCAGTCAGGAAAGGCAACATAAGATTTTACATTTCCTCGATGGCATTCCGTAGTATCTGGATTTGGTACTTGTTTGCACTGTCATACAGGAGCCTTTGGCTTTTCTTTGAATCTACTGGCCCATAGATCAGGTTGTAGAAGAGGTCTGGGGTGGGATCTTGGTCTTCCGCTCATCTTAAAGCAGAAATAAACCCATCAATTTAAACATTTCCCAAAATAGTTCCATTCAAGGCATTCACAGAAGAGAACTGTCACAGCTGCTTGTTCTGTCAACTGAACTATCAAGACGTCAAGCTGCTGTCATAAATGATCACGTGCAGCACCATGGCAACTGCTGATCAAACTTGAGGCCGGGATGGAAGCTTCCTTGGCTGTAAAGGAGGTTTATGGCCGCCTTCAGTTAACCCCTTGTCCTCCAGAGGATTTACCCCCCTTACTGGCCAGGCCATTTTTTGCATTACGGCGCTGCGTTACTTAACTGACAATTGCGTGGTCATGCAACGCTGCACCCAAATGAAATTTACGTCCTTTTTCCCCCACAAATAGAGATTTCTTTTGCTGGTATTTGATCACTTGTGCGGTTTTATTTTTTTACGCTATAAACAAAAAAAATTTTTTTGGACAGTTTGCTATTAAATGTCCAGTAAAATATTTTTTTTTTTAAAAAAAAAACAAATTTAGGCCAAAATGTATTCTGCTCCATGTCTTTGCTAAAAAAAAAAAATCCCAATACGTGTAAATTAATTGGTTTATGTGAACGTTATAGCATTTAAAAATGGTGGAATATATACTGGAGATTTTTTTTTACTAGTAATGGCGGCGATCAGCGACTTATAGCGGGACTGCGGCGGGCATTCAGACACTGGGGGGGGGGGGGGAACTGACTTGGTGTCACTGACATCCCCAGTGACACCAATACAATGATCAGTGCTAATAAACAGCACCGACACTGGGCAAGAAGGGGTTAACATCTGGACGATCAAAGGGTTAACTGTGTGCTATTTTACTATGTGCTGTGCGTGCGTTTTACACTGTAAGCACACTGATTTGTATGGCTGTGCTATGCAGAGCCATACAAAGCAGTGTGCAGGAGCTGACAGGGGAGAGATCTGTGTTGTTTATACACAAGTCTCTACCCCGTCAGTAATACTCTGAGATAACTGTGTGCCGGAGGGGAATCACCAGCCAGGACCCAGCGATTGACAGCAGAGGCCGCGAATGGCGGCTCGGGTAGAGCGCTCGTGCCCCCTACCCGAAAACTGCAACATATATATATAAAATGTTATACACACACGATTTTGCACACCCGTGCCGCCCTGTAGCAGTATTTCTGCTATAGGGTGGCGCGGAAGCAGTTAAAGTGGAACTTTAGGCAGAAAATAAAGTCCTGTTAGGTCACATCAGGCCGGCCCCTTCTGCAGGTATTGCTATGAAAAACATTAAAAATAAGTGTCTATACTGTGTAAAATCCAGTAATACGCTGTCTCCCCCTGCTCTGCACATGCTCAGTTGCTCTGCATTTTTAGGCACTGTGCCGAATTTGTATAGGCCGATCTGCTGACAGTTATTAAACCCTCCTATCCTATACAGCCAAGAAAGATGCTTCTGTTTGCTGTAAGTGCCACGGTGCTGCACATGTGATCAGTTATGACCTCAGCCATTTGATGGTTTGAAAAACTGGCTGAGGACGCAAATGTGACAGCTAGGAATCCCGGCATTCCAGGAATGCAACTGGTTTATTTTAACCAATTAAATTGATGGGTTTAGTTCGCTTTATGATTTAGGGCTCGTTCACACCATGGTGCAGAGACGTCAGAGGTCCACACCGCTCCCCGTCCTATAGCCATGTAACCCCGAGGTCCTCACCGCTCCCCGTCATATATCCCTGTAACCCCCGAGGTCCACACCGCTCCCCGTCCTATAATCCTGAGGTCCACACCGCTCCCCGTCCTATAATCCTGAGGTCCACACCGCTCCCCGTCCTATAGCCATGTAACCCCGAGGTCCACACCGCTCCCCGTCCTATAATCCTGAGGTCCACACCGCTCCCCGTCCTATATCCCTGTAACCCCCGAGGTCCTCACCGCTCCCCGTCATATATCCCTGTAACCCCCGAGGTCCACACCGCTCCCCGTCATATATCCCTGTAACCCCCGAGGTCCACACCGCTCCCCGTCATATATCCCTGTAACCCCCGAGGTCCACACCGCTCCCCATCCTATAACCCTGTAACCCCGAGGACCACACCGCTCCCCGTCATATATCCCTGTAACCCCGAGGACCACACCACTTTCACGCTGGTTCTAGAATAATATGCATGTTTGCCATGTTTTTTACAGGACATGCAACTTAACTCGCCAAGATAAAAAAAAACAAACCGCAGGTGCGCTTTTGTCACATCTTCCATCATTTCAATGGGGAGGAGCGGTTTTGGTGCAGTTTTTTTACAGCACTAAAAATGCAGCAAGCAGGATTTTAAAAAACACATCGAGCCCACTTTTTTTTTTAAACGCAAAGGTGGAAGGAAAACTGATCATTCTGAAAGCAGCATCAGCCATCCCCCAGCTTCACTCGGATGCATATCACCCATCCCCCAGCTTCACTCGGATCCATAGTACCCATCCCCCAGCTTCACTCGGATCCATAGTACCCATCCCCCAGCTTCACTCGGATCCATAGTACCCATCCCCCAGCTTCACTCGGATCCATAGTACCCATCCCCCAGCTTCACTCGGATCCATAGTACCCATCCCCCAGCTTCACTCGGATCCATAGTACCCATCCCCCAGCTTCACTCGGATCCATGATATGCCTCATCCCCCAGCTTCGCACTGCTCCCTGTCATATAACCCCTCACCACAAAGTTGACACTGTCCTTCAGCTACACCTCATCTCCATCATGCACTGTCACCCATTAACCCCATCCCTCGGCTTCACACAACCTCCAAACACACCATTTTTCATCTTTACAACCCCATATGCATGAACTACATCCGTGCCCCCCCCCTTGCCCATACATCCCATCCCCAGCATCACAGACCCCCCCCCACCCACCTGACTCCCCTTTTGTATCAACAGTCCCCCCCTCCCCCATACCCGCACTTGCCTTTTTCAGTATCACACAGACCTGTCCCCCCCCCCATACCACCCTCCCTTTTCATATTAACAGGACCCCTCTCCATACATATACACATGCTGTCCCCTGCATCACATCCCCCCATACCCTCAGCACTTACCCCCCCCATACTAATATTGTTCCCTCCCCCACTTCACACCGACCCCCAATATTTACAAGATCTCCCCCATATCCTCACCTTACAACCTCCAATATCAGCATGCCCCCCCCCCATCCCCAGATTTACATGACCACTCACCTGTTAACAGTAGCCCTCCCTCCCACCAATGCCTCCTGTTTCATTATTACCAGTATAAATTCTCCCCCCAACACACCCCATCCCCAGTTTCACAGCCCCCCCATACTTCACACAACAGCTCCCCTGAGACACTTCCATATTACCAGTCCCCCCCATGCACTAGCATGTCCTTATGTATACCATCCCCCCCTCTATACACCCCATCCCCCCATTGTACACATTACCTGCCCCATAGCCCCTCCCCGGGCCCCGCCCCTTCTCCCCGGGCCCCGCCCCTTCTCCCCCGTACCATGGATGTCCTTCTGGCCGATGCTGTGGCTCCGGATGAGGGAAGAGAGGCGGCGGATGTCCCCGCGGAACACACACTCATGGACGGGAAAGCCAGCCTGGCTGAGGGCCGGGTTGGACGGGATGATCCGGTGGTTGGAGAAGCTCTTGGCGTTCTTGTTCCTCCCGCCTTCCCCTCCGCTCTCCTCGTCCGGCTCCAGCAGCTCGTCCTCTTTGCACGGCTTGTGGTCCCGGCGCAGGGGACGGAGCTTCTCCCCGGTCATTGGAGCGGCTCACACCCGGGGCATCGCTTCCCCTTCCTCACAGCAACAGCGGAGGACCTCCCGCGGCCATCTTACGGCGCAAGCCTCGCGAGACCGTTCCGACCCACCGCGAGACTTCTACCTCAGGGGGAAGGACCGAGTGGGCGGAACCCTATGCGGGCGACAGAAGGGTAGCGAGTACGCGCTGACGTCAGCGAACAATAGAACTAGGCGCACACGAGAGCCGCGTGATTGGCCGAATCAATAAAATACACAAGCGGAGGTGGGCGGGGCTCGCTGTCCAACCCATTCCAAACAGTAGCTGTGGGGAGGGGCGGGGCTGTGGCTTCTTAAAGTGGAATCTCCTCCAGAACAACATGGAAAGGATGCCGGAGAACGTCATTGCGGGAACTTACCTGCATCTCTCCTAGAGGTCCTGATGGTGTTGGATCCGAGTCACGTGCTGAAACCTTTCCATAGAAGACATTTAACCGTTTTGCCGCCAGAGCTGGTTTTCTGCGCACATTTCAGTGCTTGTCTTACACTCAGCCCGGGTTCACACTGATGCGGGGCGGAATTCGTTCCACATCACAATCGCACCCCTTCCTGCGAACCGCCGTGTATGTGTATGGTAACCCCTTGCCTACCGGGCACTTCTACCCCTTCCTTCCCAGGCCGATATTCAGCTTTCAGCGCTGTCACAATTTGAATGAAAAATGCGCGGTCATGCAACACTACCCATATGAAATTGTATAATTATTTTCACACAAATATAGCACCCAACACTGCTGGGTGTTTTATTTGCGCTATAAACAAAAAAAGAGCAAAAAATAAAAAGTTTTCTTTGTTTCTATTATAAAATATAGCAAACAGGTAATTTTTCACCTTCACTGATGTGCGTTGAGACAGCACTGATGGGCACTGATGAGGTGGCATGGATAGGCACTGATAGGTGGCATTGATAGATGGCACTGATGATGCTGCACTGATAGATGACACTGACTGACGGCACTGATGGGTGGGACTGCTGGGCACAGGTGGCTTGTACTGACAGGCACAGGTGGGTGGCACTGCAGGGCACAGGTGGGTGGCACTGCAGGGCACAGGTGGCTTGTACTGCAGGGCACAGGTGGATGGCACTGCAGGGCACAGGTGGGTGGCACTGCTGGGCACAGGTAAATGGCACTGCTGGGCACAGGTGGGTGGCACTGCTGGGCACAGGTGGGTGGCACTGCTGGGAACAGGTGCGTGGCACTGCAGGGCACAGGTGGGTGGCACTGATGGGCACAGGTGGGTGGCACTGCTGGGCACAGGTAAATTGTACTGCTGGGCACAGGTGGGTGGCACTGATGGGCACAGGTGAATGGCAATGCAGGGCACAGGTGGGCACTGATCATCGTGCCGATCACTTCTCTGACAATTGCCGGTTATCGGCAGTACTTTCCTCACACTGTGACAGCGTGAGGAAAGTGCAGCCAATAGCCGGCAACTGTATGTACCCGGTGATCTGTGTCATTGGACTGATTGGCCGTTTGCCATATCACGTGTTCAGCTGTGTCTGTAGGACGCGGCAATCAATGGGGGCGCGCAGTGGGCTTGCTCTTGGCGGACGTCCTCCCAGAATTAGACAACCGCGATGTAGCCGTTATCAACACCCTGAAATCAGTTCGCAAAACGGTGCAATGTGCAGAATCGGATCAATGAACCCGCACCAAAGAAGCAAGTGTTGCATTTTGTATTTTTATTTTTTGCTAATAGAAAATCATGACAGTTCTGTTCATGTACTGCGACTTTTAAACTCTGGCACTCAAGTAGCATTAGAGTAGTGCAAGAACCTTTATGTGACCAAAGTCGCATGTTAGGGTTAAAGCGATTGTAAAGGGTTTTTTTTTTTAATAACAAACATCTTAATACTTACCTGTTCTGTGCAATGGAATATTTCCCCACACACGGCTAATGTGTAAGGTAAAGTCTACAGGCTGGAAGAATCTGTATGTAAATGGATAGAAAACTGGCAAAAAAATCGTATTTAAAGAGTAGTGGTTAATGGATCATACTCTGAATGGTCTAGGGGTGCCAGTGGTGTACCCCAAGGTTCAGTGTTGGGACCCTTACTTTTTAATATTTATAAACAATATAGGGTCTGGGATTACAAATCCCATTTCAGTCTTTGCAGATGACACCAAGCTGTGCCGTGGAATAACGTCCTTACAGGATGTCTCCAACTTACAAGCCAACCTCAATGCTCTGTGTAATTGGGCAACTATGTGGCAAATGAGGTTTAATGTTGATAAATGTAAGGTTCTGCACTTGGGGGCTAAGAATATGCATTCATCATACATACTGGGGGGGGTACAACTGGGGGAATCAATGGTGGAGAAGGATCTGGGAGTTCTGGTAGATCACAAGCTTAATAACGGCATGCAATGCCAAGCTGCTGGTTCTAAAGCGAGCAAAATCCTCTCTTGTATTAAAAGAGGTATAGACTCCAGAGAGAGAGATATCATTTCCCCCGGTACAAATCATTAGTAACACCTCATCTGGAATATGCAGTTCAGTTTTGGGCACCAATTCACGAAAAGAACATTGGGGAACTGGAGAAAGTACAGAGAAGGGCAACCAAACTGATAAGAGGCATGGAGGCTCTCAGCTATGAGGAAAGATCAGAGGAAATTAATTTATTCTCTCTTGAGAAGAGGCGATTAAGGGGGGATATGATCTCCATGTATAATACATAAGGGGGGATATGATCTCCATGTATAATACATAAGGGGGGGATATGATCTCCATGTATAATACATAAGGGGGGATATGATCTCCATGTATAATACATAAGGGGGGATATGATCACCATGTATAATACATAAGGGGGATATGATCACCATGTATAATACATAAGGGGGGATATGATCTCCATGTATAATACATAAGGTGGGATATGATCTCCATGTATAATACATAAGGGGGGATATGATCTCCATGTATAATACATAAGGGGGGATATGATCTCCATGTATAATACATATAGGGGAAATGATCTCCATGTATAATACATAAGGGGGGATATGATATCCATGTATAATACATAAGGGGGGATATGATCACCATGTATAATACATAAGGTGGGATATGATCTCCATGTATAATACATAAGGGGGGTATGATCTCCATGTATAATACATAAGGGGGGTATGATCTCCATGTATAATACGTAAGGGGGGAAGTGATCACCATGTATAATACGTAAGGGGGGATGTGATCTCCATGTATAATACATAAGGGGGGATATGATCTCCATGTATAATACATAAGGGGGGAAATGATCTCCATGTATCTCCTAGATTGTAAGCTCCAAGGAGCAGGGCCCTCCTATCCCTCTTGTATTGAACTGTATTGTTGCTGTATTGTCTCCCGTTGTATTGTAAAGCGCTGAGAAAACTGTTGGCGCGATATAAATCCTGTATAATAATAATAATATAATACACAAGGGGGGTTATGATCTCCATGTATAATACATAAGGGTGGATATGATCTCCATGTATAATACATAAGGGGGGATATGATCTCCATATATAATACATAAGGGGGGGATATGATCTCCATGTATAAATACATAAGGGGGGATATGATCACCATGTATAATACATAAGGGGGGATATGATCTCCATGTATAATACATAAGGGGGATATGATCTCCATGTATAATACATAAGGGGGGATATGATCTCCATGTATAATACATAAGGGGGGATATGATCTCCATGTATAATACATAAGGGGGGATATGGTCTCCATATATAATACATAAGGGGGGATATGATCTCCATGTATAATACATAAGGGGGGGGATATGATCTCCATGTATAAATACATCAGTGGTTCACATAGTGAACTTTGTAGAGCTATTCACCCTGAGGCCATCTGGAGGAAAATAATTTTAATTTCCAAACAATGAAAGGTTTCTTCACAGTGAGAGCTGTGAAAATGTGGAATAGACACCCTCAAGAGTTGGTTCTGGCCTTAGTTGCCCTTCTCTGTAACTTCTCCAGTTCCCAAATGTTCTTTTTGTGACTTGGTGCCCCAAACTGAACTGCATATTCCAGATGAGGTATTACTAATGATTTGTAGTGGGGGAAATGATAGTCCATCCAGTTCAACCGTTAAAAAAAAAAAAAAAAGTTATAATCCTACACCTACAGTTGATCCAGAGGAAGACAAAAAAAACCCCAGCAAAGCATGATCCAATTTGCTCCTGCAGGGAAAAAAATTCCTTCCTGATTCCCCGGGAGGTAATCAGATATTCCCTGGATCAACTTTACCTATAAATGTTATATCTAGTTATATTCTGTGTATCTAAGAAAGAATCCAGGAAAGAGTGCCCCCTTGTCCTCTGTGATGACCTCAGGGTGAATAACTCTACACCGAGTTCACTATATGAACCACTGATGTATTTATACATGGAGATCATATCCCCCCCTTATGTATTATACATGGAGATCATATCTCCCCCTTATGTATTATACATGGAGATCATACCCCCCTTATGTATTATACATGGAGATCATATCCCCCCTTATGTATTATACATGGAGATCATATCCCCCCTTATGTATTATACATGTTGATCATATCCCCCCTTATGTATTATACATGGAGATCATATCCCCCTTATGTATTATACATGTTGATCATATCCCCCCTTATGTATTTATACATGGAGATCATATCCCCCCTTATGTATTTATACATGGATATCATATCCCCCTTATGTATTATACATGTTGATCATATCCCCCCTTATGTATTTATACATGGAGATCATATCCCCCCCTTATGTATTATACATGGAGATCATATCCCCCCTTATGTATTATACATGGAGATCATATCCCCCTTATGTATTATACATGGAGATCATACCCCCCCTTATGTATTATACATGGAGATCATATACCCCCTTATGTATTATACATGGTGATCATATCCCCCCTTATATATTATACATGGAGATCATTTCCCCCTTATGTGTTATACATGGAGATCATATCCGCCCTTATGCATTGTACATGGTGATCATATCCCCCCTTATATATTATACATGGTGATCATATCCCCCCCTTATGTATTATACATGGAGATCATATCCCCCTTATGTATTATTCATGGTGATCATATCCCCCCTTATGTATTATACATGGAGATCATATCCCCCCTTAATCTCCTCAAGAGAGAATACATTCAGTTCCTCTAATCTTTCCTCATAGCTGATCTCCTCTATGCCTCTTATCAGTTTGGTTGCCCTTCTCTGTACTTTCTCCAGTTCCCCAATGTTCTTTCTCCAGTTCCCCAATGTTCTTTTTGTGATTTGGTGCCCAAAACTGAACTGCATATTCCAGATGAGGTCTTACTAATGATTTGTACCGGGGGAAATTATATCTCTGTCTCTGGAGTCTATACCTCTTTTAATACAAGAGAAGATTTTGCTCGCTTTAGAAACTGCAGCCTGGCATTGCTGCCATTATTAAGCTTGTGATCTACCAGAACCCCCAGATCCTTCTCGACCACTGACTCTCCCAGTTGTACCCCCCTAGTATGTATGATGCATGCATATTCTTAGCCCCCAAGTAAGGTAAGGTGATTAGCTGAAGCAAAGTACCAGTCTGAGTCGGTGGTCACAGCAGGCAGCATTCAGGCAGAGTCACATATCAGGGAAGACAGTATTCAGGCAAAGCGTAACATAAGCAGAGTTGGGCTGTAAATGACTGAAGAGCCCTTGAGACCAGGGCTTGTAGACAAAATACCAATAGCAATCACAAACCAAAATACAAAAGCAGTGGAAGGGAGAAGAAAAATCCTTTTCCTCAGATACAACCTTAAGGCTCCATTCACACTTGTAAAACGTCAAAATCATGCAATTTTCATTGCAACTCTACAGTGCGACTTGATGCAACTTTGACGCGACTTTGGATGAGTGCGACTTTGGCTTTGACCAGGGATAACGATTTCTGCGGTACAAAGTAGTCACACACAAGTCGCATGTACAACATTCAGGTGCAACTTTCATGCGACTTTGCAGGGTTTACATTGAAGTATATGGCCCTGCAAGAAAGTCGGACCAAAGTAGTGCAGGAACTACTTCGAAGTCGCTGCGACTTGAAGTTGCACAGATATGATTGGTACCCATTGGAAAACACGGGGGGCGACTTTCATGCGACCTTGGACCCCAAAATCACATTTGTGTGAATGGGCTTCTAGGGAATCAGCGGAATTTACATTTTCAGATCATGTACTATGTACCTGAGCTGCATTCTTGATTTAAGCCAGCAGATGGCATGAGAAGTTTCGGAGAGCAGTGCACCTGTTCAGAGGAATCTGTTGAAAACACAGAAAAGTGAGAGCAGAAAAAGTGGTCCATGGAGTTATTTTATCTTTTATTTCATTAATATTGTTTATTTTAATTTTGCAAGAGAAGAATGAACAACAGCATCTCCCAGACAGGGGTTGTGTAGAAGGCCTAGCTTACACCTATATATATTCGCAGCTGCGATACTTTGTGGCAGATTTTTTTTTCACAGCATATCACTTTTGGCAGGCAGTTCCACTTGCCAAGTGTGACTTTTATATTCAATGTGACCACAATGCAACCGTGTTAAAAAATTGCTTGCCATGTGGTTCTGGCATTGTTTCGCAAGATCCTTTGGAATGGAATAACCACTTCTGGAATGTAATTCACAGTGAATTGCTTTTCAGAGGTGCTTGTGAATCTGTCAACTCGTGTGAATGAGGTTAAACAGTCAAGACATTCATGGGTATGCAAAAAAGGCAAAAATGCAGGTGGTACAGCTTAATAATGGCATGCAATGCCAAGCTGCGGGATCTAAAGCGAGCAAAATCCTCTCTTATATTAAAAGAGGTGTAGACTCCAGAGAGAGAGATATCATTTCCCCCGGTACAGATCATTAGTAACACCTCATCTGGAATATGATATAATTTAGGCACCAGTTCCCAAAAAGAACATTGGGGAACTGGAGAAAGTACAGAGAAGGGCAACTAAACTGATAAGAGGCATGGAGGAGCTCAGCTATGAAGAAAGATTAAAGTTAAAGGTAAAGTTAAAGTTGATCCAGGGAACATCCAAATCTTTTTCCCTGCAGGAGCAAATTCGGTGATGCTTTGCTGGGTTTTTTTGCCTTCCTTTGGATCAGTTGTGGGTATAGGATTATAACTTTTTTTCAGCTTTTTTTCAGCCTGACTTACTATGTAACTAAAGATCTATATACAGGAATCAGGACCTCCTTCCTCCTGCTGGTGATCTCGCTAGTGATAATTAAAGATCTATATAGCGGAATTAGGACCTCTTTCCTTTTGCTAGTGATCCCACATGAGATAATTAAGATCTATATAGCAGAATCATGACAGCCTTCCTCCTGCTGGTGATCCCTCTATTGCTAACTAACGATCTATTATAGGAGAAATCAGACTTCCTTCATCCTACTGGTAAACCCTCTGGTGAAATTAAAGATCTACAGTATATAGGATAATCAGGACCTTCTTTTTCCTGCTGGTGATCCCTCTAGTGATATAAAGATCTATATAGAGGAATCGGGACCTCCTTCCTCCTGCTAGTGACCCCTCTAGAGATAACTAGAGATCTATATAGAGGAACCAGGACCTCCTTCCTCCTGCTGGTGACCTCTCTAGTGATATAAAGATCTATATAGAGGAACGAGGACCTCCTTCCTCCTGTTGGTAACCCCTCTAGTGATAATTAAAGATCTATATAGAGGAATCGGGACCTCCTTCCTCCTGCTAGTGACCCCTCTAGAGATAACTAGAGATCTATAAAGAGGAATCAGGACCTCCTTCCTCCTGCTGGTGACCCCTCTATTGGTATAAAAATCTATATAGAGGTACCAGGACCTCCTTCCTCCTGCTAGTGATCCCTCTAGTGATATAAAGATCTATATAGAGGAATCAGGACCTCCTTCCTCCTGCTAGTGATCTCTCTAGTGATAATTAAAGATCTATATAGAGGAATCAGGACCTCTTTCCTTTTGCTGGTGATCCCACTAGAGATACAGTAATTAAGGTCTATATAGAGGAATCATGACCACCATCCTCCTGCTGGTGATCCCTCTATTGATAGCAAAAGATCTATGTAGGAGAAATAGGACTTCCTTCATCCTACTGGTAACCCCTCTAATTAAAGATCTACAGTATATAGAGGAATCAGGACCTTCTTTCTCCTGCTGGTGATTCCTCTGGTGATAACTAAAGATCTATATAGGAGAAGCAGTACCTTTTCCCTCTGGTGATGTACTCAAGACTTCTATTCCTTTTCCCCACTGCCAAGCTGGGGTTTTACTCATTTTGCAATCATCTAATATAAGAACCCCCAAATCTCTTTTCATTGTAGTTCTTGCCAACATTGTACCCCTAATAGTTTACTCTTTCGTTAGAATAATTTTTTCCCTAAGTGCATTAGTTTTCATTGAAAAATGTTGGGCTGCAGTTTCTCCTGCTTTGACCAACCTTCCAGCAATGCCAAATCATGTTGCATGTTACAAACACTTCCACTAACTCTGTATTATGCACCTTTGTGTCAGTAGCGAAAATACATACAAACAGATGAAATCTGCCTTTCTGAATCTTTTGAACACAAAGAACCCTTGAAATAACTTTCCGGTCTCAGGGACCTCCTGCTGAAAATGACTATATCCACAACCAGGGGCGGACTGACCATTTGGAAACTCGGGCACTGCCCGAGGGCCCGGGGTCAGTAGGGGGCCCCATGAGATGCTCCTGGTACCTTTTTCATAGGCTGTTTTGAGTTTGGGCAAGGACACAGGGGCCCCATGATCCCCTATTGCCCGGGGGCCCCATGAGTTGTTAGTCCGCCCCTGTCCACAACCACATTAGTGTGATCCAGGGGCGGACTGACCATTTGGAAACTCGGGCACTGCCCGAGGGCCCGGGGTCAGTAGGGGGCCCCATGAGATGCCCCTGGTACCTTTATCATAGGTTTTTTTGAGTTTGGGCAAGGACACAGGGGCCCCATGATCCCCTATTGCCTGGGGGCCCCATGAGTTGTCAGTCCGCCCCTGGTGTGATTACATTAAAAAGTGCGCTGTTCACTTTAACCATAGTAAATAAATAAAGGAATGTGTGCAAACTGAGAATTCATGTATCATCAAATAATAATCTGTATAAAATACAAAACTGTGCAACCTGAAATACATACACCATCAAATAATATTTGATATACAGTGCACTGCAGTGCAAAATAAATTCATATATAAGTCCCCAATCCAATGTGATGAAAAAAGTACTGCATGCCTAATTAATCTTCTAATAAAGTGCTGCTTTGCTCAAAAGGTGCTCCTCAGAAAAACAGGCAAGCCTCTTACCGAACCAAATTGATCTCAATCTATAAAGATCAAATGAGCGGATATTGTCCAAATTCCACACTGACACTCATTGACAAATCCAGGGAGGATGGATGGATCACTGCGTGTTCACACCAGGAACCGGCTTAACCACTTCATACCGCTCTCCGCAGTAACATATGGAAGGGCTTAAACAAGAAAAACTTCATAGTGCAAAAGACTTTCTGTGACATCATCACGTATGAGCCGCTGGACTGACACCATGGCTGACTTGTCTTTCCATTGCTCTCTTTTACTCAACCGAATGTAAGTGCAATACTTAAGCTATAATGAACATTTGTTTTTAATGGGGTTACACTATGAAGTTTTTCTTGTCTAAACCCTTCCATATATTACTGCAGAGAGCGGTATGAAGTGGTTAAGTCAGTCCCTGTCAAGAAATCAAGGCTATGCCCACCTGGCACCACTACATGCCAGGACCAAATGCTAGTTTATGCACAGAAGACCAGTCCTACCTTCTGTGGGTCGCCACCGCCTACTAGCAATGTCAGTTGTTACAAAATAAGTAGTGCACGTAAACCCTTCACTGAAGTGTAAACCCTTCACTGCACATCCATTCATCTTCTATTCAACTATTTTAGAATTTCACAGCAGTGCCCCATTGCTTGTTTTATCTTGTGTCCATCAGATCTCATGCCAGAGACGAATTCCTGACTTGTTTTTCCCTGCTGAACCTGTTTACACTCTGAGCACATCAATGTGCCCGGGCTAACCAGACTGGACAATCCAGGCCTGAGGACAAATACCCGAGGTTGTGTTTGTGGCAGAATCTGTGCAGAAATGCCCTACAGATTATTTCCAAGGCACAGAACATGAGAAGATGCAGTGATAGAACTGGAATGCCTCAACGTATTACCCATCATGGCATTGCAGGTGTCAGAGCGAGACGTTCTTGTTATACATCTCAGTCTCATCAACCTAATATCCAGGGCGAAAACAGATTTGTTGTAATAACTGGTTATAAAACCATCACAACAACCTAATGAGACGACCAGTCTAGCTGCTGTAGAGTGGAACATTTTTTGGACTCTTCCTTTGGGTCCCCATACATCCAAACTGTCTGAGACAGAAAAAAGGGACAGCTTTTAGCTCCAAAAGCCTTAGGGTACATTGGTACAGTGCAGGGGCAGACTGACCATTTGGAAACTGGGGCACTGCCCAAGGGCCCGGGGTCAGTAGGGGGCCCCATGAGATTCCCCTGGTACCTTTTTCACAGGCTTTTTTGAGTTTGGGCAAGGACACAGGGGCCCAATGATCCCCTATTGCCTGGGGGCCCCGTGATTTGTCAGTCTGCCCCTGGTACAGTGCAAATCCCAGTGGCCGGAATCTACATATGCCTGCTGCTGGCTTTGACAGCTGTGAGTGGCTAGCTACGGCCACCAAGCCCATACATTGTATTGCCACCTGTCGGCTATTTGTGGCTGCTTTGCATTTTCGAAAAGAATGCAAAGCATTCTCTAACCAAACAAGGTAGAGGGGGTGACGTCCCTTCCCCACACCTTTATCTATTCCAATTTGAGAGTGCTTTGCATTCATTCCCCCTGGCAGTACAAGGGTTGTTGGTTCGAATCCCAACCATGGCATCACCTGCCTGGAGTTTGCATGTTCTCCCTGTGCCTGCGTCGGTTTCCTCCGGGTACTCCGGTTTCCTCCCAAACTCTAAAGACATGCTCTTGGATCCTGTCTAAATTGGCTCTAGTATGTGTATGTATGAATGTGAGTTAGGGACCTTAGATTGTACGCCCCTTGAGGGTTAGGGACTGATGTGAATGTACAATATATATACCGGTATATATAAACTGTGCATACATTGACAGTGCTATATAAGTACCTGAAATAAATAAAAATAAATTTAGAAAATTAAAAGCATTCTCATTTTGGTGCCCGTGCTGAGCAGTCAACCTCCTGTGTTCAGAGTGTATCAGGTCAGCCACACAGCATGGGACCCGGAAACCAGTGGAGATTATTGGAGTAGCAGTGGTAGTGGTGAGGAGTGGAACATTTATTGGACTTTTCCTTTGGGTCCCCATACTTCCAGACTGAGACAGAAAAAAGGGACAGCTTTAAGCTCCAAAAGCCTTAGGGTACATTGGTACAGTGCAAATCCCAGTGGCAGGAATCTATTAATGCCTGTTGTTGGGTTTGAGAGCTGTAAGTGGCTAGCTCCAGCCACCAAGCCCATACATTACAATGACAGGCTGTCAGCGGCCACAGCTATTTGTGACTGCCTTGCAAATCCTGAATGAATGCAAAGCGTTCTCTGATTGGACAAGGCGACATTCTCTGATTGGACAAGGCGACATCCCTTCCACACCTCTCTACCTATTTCAATGAGAGAAAGCTTTACATTCATTCAGAAAATGAAAAGCATTCTCCAAATGGCTTCCATGCTGAGCAGTCAGCCTATTGTATTCAGAATGTATCAGATCAGCCATACAGCATGGGACCCGGAATCCAGTGGAGATCATTGGAGTAGCGTTGGTAGCGGTGCTCTGCCTTTGGGTCAGTTGTGAGTGGCTAGCTGCTGATGCCAAGCCAATACACTGTAATTACAGGCTGTCAGTGGGCACAGCTTTTTGTGGCTTTTGGCAAAGCCGGCAATTTTCTGCCATTCCTGCACCTAGGGTTTGCACCATGGCAAAACACCCATGTGAATGTACCCTTTGGAATCCAATTTAAAGTCTGCTGTGCAAATTTCACACTCCTCATGCAGCTGTCTATAGAAATCCCTGTAAGGTGTCTAGTATGTTCATTTCTTATACTCATCAGCTCCATCCAGTGGCCATATTTTATGGTATTCTCCTGACTGGAGTATTTCAGAAAATATCACATTATGGTCACTAGATGGAGCTGATGTCCATAATAATTAAACATATTGGGCACATTACAGGGATTATTTGCAGTGCCTGTATAAATGCCGAGACATTCGCACAATTCATTTTTTTTTATAAATTTTTATTGTAAACTTACCTGTAGGTAAGTTACAAAAGTTGGTAGGAGTCTGTCCTGCCCCAACAATGGAGCATAATTCATCCAACTGACACCATTGATGGGGCACTATTCCTCCCACTGACAGGGATGATGAGTGTGACGGATGTGGTGCCCCACCCCTGCCCTTCTCACCAACTCGTGAGAAAGGACCAGCCAATCTCACACTGTGCTGTCACTTGTGTAACAATGCCACCCTCAGCTGCACTCTGCACAGAGATTTTCCAGCTTGCGGGACCACAACCTAGGTGCCAGCACTGGGTTAGTTTAATTACGCAATTAACTCTTTAAACTGCCACCACCGCCTTTTTACCGAGAAGAAGGAAACTCACAATCTTAGGGCTCATGTACACGGGACGTTTGGAAAACTCTTCTGAATAATGGAAACTGACTGCTGGAAAAGTAGGTTAAAAAAATGTCAGTTTAGCCGCGTTTGCATACCGCGTTTACGCGCATTTATGAGCATTTGCGTTTAAAAGCATTTTTAAAAGATAATCTCAGGAGACCTTCCCAAATGCCCAGAATGCACTGAAAAACAGTAAAGAATTAACTATTTAATTTGAGATAAATTGAGAGAGCAGAAGCAAAGAGAGCAGTATGTGTTGAGATGACCTGTCTTTTCTGATTGTATTCACTATGGATCCCATCATGAGCATAATGCAGCACGTTCTACCATTGTTTCCTTCACGTGAAACCTGGAACTGACTGCGCTGGTGTACTGGGTCCACTTGAGTACCTGGAAAACGCTTTGCATGCATTTCTGATGATGAAAAAAAGCTCTGGACAGCATCTGGATATGGAACAGTTAAAAAACGCTTCTAAACGCAAACGCTTATAAACGTGGTTAACCACGTTTACATGTGCAACACACACTGTCATCACAGACAGGAATATTCAGAGAATTATTATCAGTAGCACTCTTCAAGAGACAGGGATTCTTTAGTTTGCATTAAAAGCTTTAGAGACAATTTTAACACTTTTCAAAATAGAGTTTATTAATGAAAAGGTCAAATGGTGCAATTAAAATATTTACAGGAAGGGATGTTACAAAGAAATATAGAGAACAATAACGCAACAGAGAAATAAAGGGGGTGAAAATGGAGAATACTTGCAAAGTCCAATTGTCCAAGCAAAAACGTTGCTGTGGCTCTCTTGGGTGTTCCTTGGTTGATGCTAAAATGAGAGTTTGCTTACCAGGTCCTGTCATCCTCTTTTCTGTGATATCAAAGGGGTGTCACCAGAGACAATCTGACCAATAATCCGGTTTAAGAGATGGGTGCTGGGAGGTCATCACGTTTACAACCAATTCCCAAATACAGTTTTACACTAATATTAATAACTTTCAATGCATGCAGATGGTATTCTAGAATCTGACAAAATATTATTCAGAATTATATTTTATATCCAGGGATACCAAACACAGCATACCTTGGACAGATATGTCAACTAGGAGAGAGGAGGCTGCTTTCTCCCCTTTCCTATGTGCTAACATAGTCATGTATGACCTTGAATTGTTTGTTATGATATTCAGTATTAAAATATATACCTAATATTAATGTGTCCTGTTCCTGTTGGATTTTAAGAATTGTGTGTGGAATTGTTAAGTTGTGGAATAGACATTTTATGGCATGCTGTCAGGGCTCCGGGTATGACCAGAGGTGTGTGGACTGACACAGGGAAAAGCAGGCTTCAGGTATAGAGTAAACAAGACAATTTATTAAAGACTAAACAACACAAACGCAGTGCAAGGTAAACATAACACAGTGCAAACAACCCAACCTCCAACAGATAACCATATATACAAATTGAACGTAGTCGGGCAGGCTGGGTCGGTAGCAAATGGGCAAACAGGGTACCAGGCGCGAGCGGAAGAGTTGTCAGGAATAGCCGAGGTCAGGACAGGCGGAGTTCGTTCAGAGTCAGGATCAAAGCAGAGTCAGGATCAGGCAGGAAGCAGACAGAATGCAGGTACAGGGGCTCATGGGAAACATACACCAAGTGTCAGGGATCTCCTCGATCCCCGCCGCGATGGGCTCGGCGCAGGCGCACTGCTCCACCCAGCGCACGGGCACTAGGTCCGGGCCGGCCGCGGCGTTCGAGTTCGCGCATGCGCAGTAGAAGCCGCGGCCGCCCGCTGGGCACCAATGGCAGCGCAGGGCGGGATATTTAAAGGTCCCTGAGCTGTCATTTCGTTGCCTTCTGGTCTTACCTGCTTCCTGTGTTCCTGTACCTGTGCCTAGTAAGTTATTGACCCGGATTGCCTTTGACCTTGCTGATTTCTCCTGCCCAGACCCTTGCTTGCCTGACCTCTCTCCCTGGATGCCCCTTATTAGATCTGACCTCCTGCTGCTGACCTGGCGTGTGACCCGACGATTCTCTGCCTGCTCCCTTGTACCTTACCGTCCTCTACAATACCGACTCGGCCTGTCTGACTACGCACTTGCTCAGCCATCCATCCATCCATCCCATCGGGGTCACCCGACCTCCTCACATCTGGCTCTCCCTGGTTGGAGCCCCTGGCGAACACCACTACCACTGACAGGTGTGCTCAGTAGAGGCGACCTGGTCTCGGGGTACTACAAGTCCATCCCCACCATCAGGGGCCCTGGTGAACAAGTACCCTGGGGCTTAGACTCCGCGCTCTGGGCACGCCTGACCAGTGGAGTGCTAGTGGTGCCGCTCGGCGGTCCCTCACAGTACCAGAAGGCCATGACTGAGCCTCGAGGAGGACTCTCCCCGTTGGACGAGGTTTGCAGGCACCTGGCTACCCTGACGCAAGCTGTAAACACATTACAGGACAGATGTCTGCAGATCGAGAATCGGTTTCAGGCCTGCACCATATCTGTTCCTGTTTCACAGGCCCCGGCTCCTGCACCACCGGTCGCAGCAGTCCATGAGCCGGCTCCTGGGCCTCCCACATCACTCCCTATGGCGGAACCCCGAGTACCCTTACCCGAGCGCTTCCATGGGGATCGCACACGCTTTCGGTCATTCCGTGACTCCTGTCTGCTCTATTTTGAACTGCAGCCACGGACCTTTTTGACGGAATCAGTGAAAGTGGGGTTTGTTGTCTCCCTGTTGCAGGGTGAACCCCAAGACTGGGCCCACCGACTAAGGGGAAACAATGACCCTCACCTGGTTACGGTCGACAGCTTCTTTAACGCTATGGCCATCTTATATGATGACCCACAACGGGCAGCCTCGGCCGAGGCCACATTATACGCACTCCGACAAGGTCGGCGGGCGGCTGAGGAATACGCCTCTGACTTTAGGCGCTGGATGGGTGACACTCGTTGGAACGAGTTCGCACTCTTGCACCAGTTTCGTATGGGCCTATCAGAGGCTCTGAAAGACGAGCTCGCCCGGGTGGAGGTGCCCGAGACATTAGAGGACCTGATTGCACTCACCATCAAAATTGACCGTAGACTACGGGAGCGCAGATTGGAGAGGTCTGGTCAGGGTCGTGGAATCCCTGGGGGTCATTTCAGGGATCCAGTCAACATACTAGGCCAAGCACCCAGAACCTGCCGTTTGAAGATGCTCCCGAACCCATGCAGCTAGGCCTGGCTCGGCCTAAACTATCGCCTGAGGAACGCCAGCGCAGACGCTCCCAGAATCTGTGCCTGTACTGCGGCGAAGCTGGTCACATGGTGCGTTCCTGCCCGCAGAAACTGAGTAAGTTCACCTCATCTTCTTTATCTGTTGGCAATATGAACCCGTCCCAGTACTTAGTTGTTCCCCTCTCCTTTCAGCTTTCAGAAAGGACCGTGGAGGTGACGGCCATAGTTGATTCGGGGGCATGCAGCTGTTTTGTGGATATCAATTTTGCTCACCAGCAGGGTATTCCCCTCCGCCCAAAGGAGAAGGGGTTTCACATCTTTTTGGCTGATGGTTCCCGGATAAAGTCAGGGGTGGTTAACCAGGAGACCCCTTCCATTGTGACTTCCATTGCCGGTCAGCACCGGGAACTCCTCCGCCTGGATGCTATTGCATCACCCCTTTTCCCAGTCATTCTGGGGCTCCCTTGGTTGCGGGCCCATAACCCCCAAATTGACTGGGAGACTGGGGTTGTCTCGTTCCCTTCCCCATATTGTCGGGAACTGTGTCGAACTTCGGGCCCGGAGGTCCCCCAGGTCCTCCTGTGCTCTGAAGGGGATGACAGCCTAAAACAAGTGATCCCTGCAGCCTACCATGAGTTTCTTGATGTGTTCAGTGAACGGGGAGCAGATGCTCTACCCCCCCACCGCCCATATGACTGTCCTATTGATCTGTTGCCCGGTTCGGAAATTCCGTTCGGGCGAATTTTTCCCCTTTCTGAGCTAGAATTAGGGGCCCTGAAGGACTATATTGAGGATAGCCTCCGAAAGGGATTTATCCGTCCCTCCACTTCCCCAGCAGGTGCAGGGATCTTCTTTGTAGAAAAGAAGGACAAGACTTTGAGGCCATGCATTGACTATCGGGAGCTGAATAGGGTCACCATTAAAAATCGTTACCCATTACCACTGGTACCTGAATTATTCCAGAGCCTAAAAACTGCAGTAGTGTTTACCAAGTTGGACTTAAGGGGAGCCTACAATTTGGTTCGCATAAGGGAGGGGGATGAGTGGAAGACGGCCTTCCGCACCCGTTTCGGCCATTTTGAGTACCTGGTCATGCCTTTCGGGTTGTGCAATGCGCCAGCCACCTTCCAACACTTTGTGAACGACATCTTTAGGGACTTCCTGGACATCTTTGTCATCGTCTACTTAGACGACATTTTAATTTTTTCATCCTCCCTGGGGGAGCACAGGGTACATGTATCAAAGGTGTTGGGGGCGGTTGCGGCAGCACGGGTTGTACGCTAAAGCAGAGAAATGCTGCTTTGAACAGGCTAGCGTTACATTTCTGGGTCTGATCATCTCCACCACGGGGGTCGCAATGGACCCTCAGAAGGTCTCAGCGATCCTAGATTGGCCTGAACCCACGGACAGGAAAAGTGTCCAACGTTTTATTGGGTTCGCAAATTTTTACCGGAAGTTCATCAAGAACTTCTCGGGTCTGGTCTCCCCCATCACTCAGTTAACCAAGCTTGGGACGCGATTCAGATGGACGCCCGAGGCACAGGAAGCTTTTGAAGCATTAAAAAGGTTATTTACCTCGGCACCCATTCTGGGCCATCCCGACGCCTCCCTGCCCTACATCTTAGAAGTAGATGCATCTGAAAATGCGGTTGGCTCCATCCTTTCCCAGCGGAAGGGCGCCAAGGAATTACTCCACCCAGTAGCATTCTTTTCACGGAAACTTACCCCTGCGGAGAGGAACTACGACATTGGGGATCGCGAGCTACTGGCTATCAAAACCGCTTTAGAAGAATGGAGGTACCTGCTGGAAGGTGCCTCCCACCCCATCCTGATATTCACGGACCACAAGAACCTGGAATATCTGAGGACGGCCAAACGTCTACGCCCACGACAAGCAAGATGGGCATTGTTTTTCTCGAGGTTCCAGTTCCACATCACATACAGGCCCGGCTCGAAAAAAACACGAAGCCTGACGCGTTGTCACGCATGTACGAGGACACCAAGGAGATTCCAGTGCCCGACACTATTCTTCCTGCAGGAAATTTCTTGGCCCTTCAGACAAACCTTCACTCCGAGATCCTGAGAGCGTCCACAGCAATGTCCACCTCCGATGGGGCCCCCCTCCAGAACAAGGAGGGACTCCTATGGAGGGAGGACCGGATTGTGGTGCCAGAGGATGCCTGAACCTTAGTCTTGGGACATTGCCATGACCATCCACTGGCAGGACATTTTGGGCCGGTCAAGACCCTGGAACTTCTCCGACGTTCCTTCTGGTGGCCGGACATGGCCAAGGATTGTAAGAACTACGTGGGCTCCTGTGCCATCTGCCAGCGGAACAAGCCTTCAAGGAATAAGGCGTGGGGCCTGCTACGTCCATTGCCCATCCCTGAACGACCCTGGCAGAAAATCTCCATGGACTTCATAGTCGAGCTTCCACCTTCACTGAACCACACAGCAATTCTCGTGGTCGTGGACCGCTTGTCCAAGATGGCCCATTTCATCCCTTTACGGAAAACCCCATCAGCAGCCGAGACGGCGCAAGTCTTCATTCGAGAGATCGTTAGACTGCATGGGGTTCCCGAAGACATCGTCTCGGACCGTGGGGTGCAGTTTACCTCGCGGTTTTGGAGGGCATTGTGCAAAGCCCTGGATATCAAGCTGTCCCTTTCCTCGGCTTTTCACCCTCAGACCAATGGCCAGACCGAAAGGACCAATCAGACCCTGGAGCAATACCTTCGATGCTACACATCATTCTCTCAGGACGACTGGGTGCCACTCCTCCCTTTGGCAGAATTCGCGTACAACAACGCTTGCCATTCAGCAACTGGACAGTCCCCGTTCTTCGCCAACTATGGGTTTCATCCTGTCTTCCTCCCGGACTTGGTCCCGGAATGCCCGATTCCAGCGACACAGGATGCACTGACCTTCTTCACCTCCAACAATAGGAAACTACAGGAAGCCATCCGTCAAGCCCAAGAGGACTACAAGAGGGCTTTTAATAGGAAGCGAAGAGGGGATCTGGTGTTGCAGCCCGGAGAGAAGGTTTGGCTGGCTACGTCGAACTTGAGGTTGCTCTGCCCGTCAAAGAAGTTGGGACCTAAATTTATAGGCCCTTTTTGCATCAAACGGATGGTCAATGAGGTGGCCTATGAACTTGTTCTCCCTGAGACACTCAAGATCCACCCTGTCTTCCACGTGTCCCTGTTGAAACCAGTAGTCCCTGATGCCTTCCCAGAACGGGAATCCAGGCCCCCGGAGGCCGTAACGGTTGAAGAGGAAGAAGAATTCGAGGTGGAGGCAATCCTGAAGTGCCGACGAAGGGGGGGCCAGACCCAATTTCTCATCAAGTGGAAGGGCTACGGCCCTGAGGACAATTCGTGGGAGCCAGCCCATAATGTCCATGCACCTAGGCTTGTCCGGGGGTTTCTTCGTGATCACCCATGGTGGAGAGATCGGGTGGGCATCCGGAGGTTGCCCGTAGGGGGGGGGCAATGTCAGGGATCTCCTCGATCCCCGCCGCGATGGGCTCGGCGCAGGCGCACTGCTCCACCCAGCGCACGGGCACTAGGTCCGGGCCGGCCGCGGCGTTCGAGTTCGCGCATGCGCAGTAGAAGCCGCGGCCGCCCGCTGGGCACCAATGGCAGCGCAGGGCGGGATATTTAAAGGTCCCTGAGCTGTCATTTCGTTGCCTTCTGGTCTTACCTGCTTCCTGTGTTCCTGTACCTGTGCCTAGTAAGTTATTGACCCGGATTGCCTTTGACCTTGCTGATTTCTCCTGCCCAGACCCTTGCTTGCCTGACCTCTCTCCCTGGATGCCCTTTATTAGATCTGACCTCCTGCTGCTGACCTGGCGTGTGACCCGACGATTCTCTGCCTGCTCCCTTGTACCTTACCGTCCTCTACAATACCGACTCGGCCTGTCTGACTACGCACTTGCTCAGCCATCCATCCATCCCATCGGGGTCACCCGACCTCCTCACATCTGGCTCTCCCTGGTTGGAGCCCCTGGCGAACACCACTACCACTGACAGGTGTGCTCAGTAGAGGCGACCTGGTCTCGGGGTACTACAAGTCCATCCCCACCATCAGGGGCCCTGGTGAACAAGTACCCTGGGGCTTAGACTCCGCGCTCTGGGCACGCCTGACCAGTGGAGTGCTAGTGGTGCCGCTCGGCGGTCCCTCACACCAAGGCACTGACTGCAGGTCTGTCAGGGCAGGGCTGAGGAACGGACAGGTAGGCCTAGTGGCAGGGTAACGCACTGGCTGACGACAACCACCACCAACAGACCGAAGTCCCTCAGGGCGCGGAGTTAAAGTCCCAGGCTGCCCTTCACCAGGGCCCCTGATGGTGGGGATGGACTTGACGCAGCCAGGAACCAGGTCGCGGCCCCCGAGACACCCCGGCTGCGGTAATGGCCACCGCCAATGGCGTGTAGCTGGTGAGAATGACAATAACGTAGTCAGGCAAGCCGGGTCGACAACAACGGGACAAAACGGTACAGAACAGTAGACAGAGAATAACAGGTCACGGGCCGGGTTCAGCAACGGAAGGTCAGATCGAAGGAAAACACAGAGAATGGTCTAGTCACAAGCCAAGTCAAATACCAGAAGAGTCACGAGCGTATACACAGAGCTGTAGCAAGACAAAGACACAAGACACAAGTGCAAAGAGCATGTGCGGATCACAGGCTTATATGTACTCAGCCACACCCCTCTGGGGGATGGACCTCAGAGACCTGAAGGCATAAAAGATTCCCACCATGCTCAGCAGAAATCCAAGATGGATGCCAGCACATGGAGTAACATAACCTCTGGGAAAAGGTAGGACCTTGACAAGGTCTGGCCATTCCTTAAATACACCTCCTGCAATCAGCCTCAGGTGATGACTGATTGCAGGAGTGAGCTTCTGGTTGCTGAGAGCACCCGCTGGCCAGCCCTGGTACTGCAGCCCACATGGCAGATGAGTCCCACCACTAATGGTGAGTCCATTCCTGACACACGCTCTGCATTCCTAGAGCTTTAATGGCCTTACAGGTCATGTGTGATGCCATGACTGAGTTATTATGGTTTTACATTGGGGCAAGAGTTTTTCATGGTTGTGGAAACAGGCAACCTGCCAAGACTAATTAGCTGTTCACAGCTTGCTTCCAGGCCTGGACTCTGGCATGTGTTTTAATGGAGATAAGAGGCTCTTTTAAAGTGTGTTACAAGATACAGCTACAAATTCCATAGTTGGCAACAGGAGGGAGGGAGGAAGGTCACTGCTCATTAAAACAAGATGGCTGAGACCTTAACAAGATGGCTGTCGCGTACAACTTCCATGTCCCTATTGCGCACAATCATTACAATGAGTGCCCACTGACACCAATACTGGGGCACTATTCCTCTAACGGACACCAACAATGGGGCACTATTCCTCCCACGGACACCAACAATGGGGCACTATTCCTCCCACAGACACCAACAATGGGGCATTATTCCTCTAACGGACACCAACAATGGGGCACTATTCCTCTAACGGACACCAACAATGGGACACTATTCCTCCCACGGACACCAACAATGGGGCACTATTCCTCCCACGGACACCAACAATGGGGCACTATTCCTCCCACGTACACCAACAATGGGGCACTATTCCTCCCAAGGACACCAACAATGTGGCACTATTCCTCCCACGGACACCAACAATGGGGCACTATTCCTCCCACTGACACCAACAATGGGGCACTATTCCTCCCACGGAAACCAACAATGGGAAACTATTCCTCCCACGCGCACCAACAATGGGGCACTATTCATCCCACGTGCACCAACAATGGGGCACAATTCCTCCCACAGACACCAACAATGGGGCACTATTCCTCCCACGGGCATCAACAATGGGGCACTATTCCTCCCAGGGACACCAACAATGGGGCACTATTCCTCCCACGGAAACCAACAATGGGACACTATTCCTCCCACGTACACCAACAATGGGGCACTATTCCTCCCACGGGCACCAACAATGGGGCACTATTCCTCCCAGGGACACCAACAATGGGGCACTATTCCTCCCACGGAAACCAACAATGGGACACTATTCCTCCCACGGACACCAACAATGGGGCACTATTCCTCAAACTGACACCAACAATGGGGCACTATTCCTCAAACTGACACCAACAATAGGGCACTATTCCTCAAACTGACACCAACAATGGGGCACTATTCCTCCCACTGATATCAGCAGTGTGACACTATTCCTCCCACTAATACCAATAATGGGGCAATATTCCTCATCCTACTGAGCACAGGCTCTGGAGAAGTCCTGGAGACGAGCATGAGAGGAGGAGACAATGGAGCTAGAGAGCAGGAGGTCATGTGAGGAGCGGAGAGGATGGTTTGGGTGATATTTGGAGACACGATTGGTGATGTAATTGGGGGCAGAGTTATAAATGGTTTTATATGTTATTGTTCACTCTCCAGTAAATGTATATGTAAATACAAAATGGGACCAAAAATAGTGCTTATTCTTATTTTATTTCATTAACAATTCCCACATAAATACTTTCACATTAAAAAAGCACCCCAAGTGCTATGATAACAGCATAAAACCTCAAAGCTTTTGGCCAATGTCTGTGATCCGTGGTTCGCCATATCCGTGATAATCTTTCTCACCAGAGTGGCTCCTACTCCTATACGCGTTACGCTCCTCTTACGAGCTTCTTCAGTACAAGCTCAGGGCAGAGCATGTGACACCCGGATGGGATTTGTAGAAGCTAGGGAGCATTAAGATCACTGCACACTATTGGAGGATTAATTTACAGACATCTGGGATAAAATGTGAAGCTTCCAGATTTATTGCCAAAGCATAACTGAACAAGCTGAATGGCTACCCCAGACTCAGTGCATCAGTTTTAGTAAATCAACCCCATTTATTCTTTATTACAGGTACTTATATAGCGCTGTCAATTTACACAGCACTTTACATATATATTGTACATTCACATCAGTCCCTAACCCTCAAGGAGTGTACAATCTAAGGTCCCTAACTCACATTCATACATACACATACTAGGGTAAATTTAGACAGGAGCCAATTCACCTACCAGCATGTCTTTGGAGTGTGGGAGGAAACTGGAGTACCTGGAGGAAACCCACACAGGCACAGGGAGAACCTGGAAACTCGAGGCAGGTGGTGCTGTGGTTGGGATTTGAACCAATGACCCTAGTACTGCCAGGCAGAAGTGCTAACCATTTAGCCACTGTGCTGCCCATAACCCCATTGCATCATTTTGTATTGGATTATATTATTGTAACATATGTTGTTGTATTTACTTTAACACATGGTATTATATAATTTTATCATATCGTATTGTATTATATTAGTGTAACATATGGTATTATATCATTGTATCATGTTATATTGTATTGTTGCATCATATGGTATTGTATCATTGTATCATGTTATATTGTATTGTATTGTTGCATCATATGGTATTGTATCATTGTATCATGTTATATTGTATTGTTGCATCATATGGTATTGTATCATGTTATATTGTATTGTTGCATCATATGGTATTGTACCATTGTATCATGTTATATTGTATTGTTGCATCATATGGTATTGTACCATTGTATCATGTTATATTGTATTGTTGCATCATATGGTATTGTACCATTGTATCATGTTATGTTGTATTGTATTGTTGCATCATATGGTATTGTATCATTGTAACATGTTATATTGTATTGTTGCATCATATGGTATTGTATCACATGTTATTATATCCTTGTATCATGTATTGTATTGTTGCATCATATGGTATTGTATCATTGTATCATTATTATTATTATTATACAGTATTTATAAAGCGCCGATAGTTCGCTCAGTGCTGTACATTACAAAGGGGGACAGAACATGTGACAGAACAATACCAATACAATGCAAAACATGAGGGGATTGAGGGCCCTGCTCTTTCGAGTTTACAATCTAGGAGGGAGGGGATGGTGGTACAGGAGGAGATAGCTGTGGGGGATGGAGTGGTAGGAAGAGTGGAGGAGGTCGGCAAGTAAGTAGGGGGTGGGGTAGGCTTCCCTGAAGAGATGGGTTTTCAGGGTGCGCCTAAAGGAGAGGAGAGTAGGTGATAATCTGATGGGTTGGGGCAGGGAGTTCCAGAGGATGGGTGACACCCTGGAGAAGTCCTGGAGGCGGGCATGGGAGGAGGAGACCAGGGAACTAGAGAGAAGGAGGTCTTGTGAGGAGCGGAGTGTGCGTGTTGGGTGGTACTTGGATATTAGGTCAGTGATGTAGTTCGGGGCAGTATGGTGGACAGCTTTGTACGTCAGTGTTAGGATTTTGAATTTGATCCGTTGCGCAATCGGAAGCCAGTGGAGGGATTGGCAGAGGGGGGTGGCGGAGATGGAGCGGTTGGAAAGGTGAATGAGTCTGGCAGTCGTATTCAGGATGGACTGAAGCGGGGATAGCCAGCGGCGAGGCAGGCCAGTGAGGAGGGAGTTGCAGTAGTCGAGTCGTGATATGATGAGGGAGTGGATCAGCTGTTTAGTGGTTTCTGGGGTTAGGAACGTGCGGATTTTGTCGATGCTGCGGAGGTGGAGTCTGCACGAGTTTGTTAAAGATTGGACTTGGGGCTGGAAGGATAGGTTGGAGTCCAGAATGACACCAAGTACTCTGGCCTGCGGGGCGGGTTTGATGCATCATATGGTATTGTATCATTGTATCATGTTGTATTGTATTGTTGCATCATATGGCTTTGTATTAGTGAGTATTATTGCACCATTTCTCCACCTCTAGAAGCTGTGCACTGTATAACAGTATATTCTATTAATGTATCATCCCTCCACCTGAAGAAGCTGAGCACTGTGCAATCTTATAATAATATATTATTGGATCACATGGTGTGCTGGTAGGTTAATTGGCTTCTGTCTAAATTGTCCCTAGTATGTATGAATGTAAGCTAGGGACCAGGGGCGGACTGACAACTCATGGGACCCCCGGGCAATAGGGGATCATGGGGCCCCTGTGTCCTCGACCACACCCACAAAAAGCCTATGAAAAAGTACCAGGAGCATCTCATAGGGCCCCCTACTGACCCCGGGCCCTCGGGCAGTGCCCGAGTTTCCAAATGGTCAGTCTGCCCCTTGAGGGTCAGGGACCGATGTGAATGTACAATATATATGTAAAGCGCAGCGTAACTTAACAGCACTATGTATGAGATGTGCGGTGTAGAGTGTATGGTATGACTCCTCCCCCTGTAGAAGGTGTGCGGTGTAGAGTGTATGGTATGACTCCTCCCCCTGTAGAAGGTGTGCGGTGTAGAGCGTATGGTAGGATTCCTCCTCCTGTAGGAGGTGTGGTGCAGAGTGTACTCTATGACTCCTCCCCCTGTGGGAGGTGTGGTGTAGAGCGTATGGTAGGATTCCTCCTCCTGTAGGAGGTGTGGTGCAGAGTGTACTCTATGACTCCTCCCCCTGTGGGAGGTGTGGTGTAGAGCGTGTGGTATGACTCCCTCCCCTGTAGAAGGTGTGCGGTGTAGAGTGTATGGTATGACTCCTCCTCCTGTAGAAGGTGTGTGCTGTAGTGTATGGTATGACTCCTCCTCCTGTAGCAGGTGTGGCACAGAGTGTATGCTATGACTCCTCCCCCTGTAGGAGGTGTAGCATAGAGCGTGTGGTATGACTCCTCCCCTTGTATGAGGTGTGGTGGAGGGTATGGTATGACTCCTCCTCCTGTAGGTGGTGTAGAGTGTATATGACTCCTCCCCTTGTAGGAGGTGTGGTGGAGGGTATGGTATGACTCCTCCTCCTGTAGGAGGTGTCGTGTAGAGCGTATGGTATGACTCCTCCCCCTGTAGGAGGTGTCGTGTAGAGCGTATGGTATGACTCCTCCCCCTGTAGGAGGTGTGCGGTGTGTACAATACATTCTATTCTTGCATCATTCGGTAACATTGTGTCATTCGCTGTTCGCTATAATCATGTCGCACACGGTGGGCGGGGCAGAGAAGTTTTTTTTCTCCTCTCATTCATCAGCAGGGAAAACGCCTCCAGCGCCAGCCAATCACAGCCCGGCCTGGCCGGCGCTCCGCTGATATAGCGGACCGTTCTCATCCACTCCTCGCATATCGGCAGCATGGAGAACCCGGATCGGAGTAGGTGTGTGAACCGGGGCTACCTGGAGCCCTTCCGACACTTCGCCACCCAGGCCATCCACAGCGGGCAGGAGCCGGAGCAATGGAAGTGCATGGCGCTGGTGCCGCCCATCTCCCTCTCCACCACCTTCAAACAGCTGAGCCCGGGGGAGCACGCGGTGAGCGGGCAGCCTATGTGTGTGGGGGGAACCCCCCCGAGTATACGTGATGTGGGGGGAACCCCCCGAGTATACGTCATGTGTAATAGATGTATATAATTGTGTCATCATGTAGAACTTCCGTCAGCCAGCTGCTGCAGAACCTCTTGTGTCTCCAGCTGTCAGTCATTGCCATGCTCCTCTGGTCAGTGACACGGTGACGTCACACTTAATGTGCGTTAATGTGCGTTGCGTTCTGGCCGTGTCCTGAAAACCCGATCCTTTTTTGTAATGTAAACTTGTGGTACTCTACAATAAAAATGCGTTGTGTGCTATGTGAATATCAGTGCTGTAACGTGCGTTTCTGCAACATAGAAGTCTAAAATGGGACTTGTTAGTCCCACAACTATGTGGTGGCAACACATGTTTGCTTTTTTTATTTTTCTGCGTGTTTCATGTGTGTTGCGTCAGGGTAGCCCATTCCTCACATTAAGGGCTTGTTCACTTGGGCAGCAGTAAAACTAGGCGGTTGAGCCACACTTTTACCACTCCCATGGCACAAATGATCCCTTATGTTGCATTCAGTGGGCAGTACTGCCCCCAAATGTGAACTATTCATGTAAATTGTGCCATGCCACAAATTCTAGGCTCGCTGTTGCAGCAATGTATTCCCATTCAAAATCCATGATTAGCTGCCAAAAAAAGTTATTCTGGCAGCCACTGCTGTACCATTCTTAGAAGACGATCCACCATGGATGGCTTTTCCAAGGGGTTGCTCATGTGAATGAGCCCTAAAGACATCCATAACCCCCCCCCTTTTTTACAGATCTTGCCATAAAATATGGTGCTAAAATACTATGCGTTCTGGTGTGATTTGGTGCACGTGCGTTGTCAGGATTGTCTTCGGTGTCATTTAGAATGAACGGCACCACAGGGTCTCTGCCAAAAAGAAACGTGGGCAATCTGGTGCGCAATCCCGGTGAACGAAGGCTTACCCGTATAGATTCTTCCATCCACGCTACACAGCGCAGAATGAACAAATCTCCCATTGTGAGTGTTGTAGCCCCTCCTGCTGTCAGAATGCCTAAGCAGTACTTGCATCTGATTGGATGCAGGAACTGTCCAGCTGGCAACTTTCCACCCCTCTCCTTGACAAGCGTTAGATGTTCCCCATCATTGGGGCAAAATTGTCACCTTTCCGTGCGTTAACAATGTGCATGAAACTGTTTTCATTGGGTTTCCCGCATTGCTATTATCAGTAGGCGCTTTAACACACATCAGTGCATCAAACAACCACTATGAACGTTTTCCACCAATGCACGTGGCACAAATGTTAACTCGTGCTATTTAAAACAATGGCTGACCTGTATAAAGAATGCATAGGTGGGGACTGTCCCTTGCCAAACCATTCCAGCACGAACTGTCTCGTTGTTTGCGTTAGAAATAAAAAGTTGCTGAGTTTTCTGACCATGCGTGATGGAAGAATAGCCTCCATCTTGTATTTTCACTGGGACAGTTGCCACTACTGACCACCCTAGGTGCTTATCTGGACCAGGGATGGACTGACCATTTGGAAACTCAGGTCAGTAGGAGGCCCCATGAGATGCCCCTGGTACCTTTTCATAGGCTTTTTTGCGTTTGGCCAAGGACACGGGCCCCATGATCCCCCTATTGCCCGGGGGGGCTCTATGAGATGCCCCTGGTACCTTTTTCATAGGCTTTTTTGAGTTTGGCCAAGGACACGGGCCCCATGATCCCCCTATTGCCCGGGGGGGCTCCATGAGATGCCCCTGGTACCTTTTCATAGGCTTTTTTGCGTTTGGCCAAGGACACGGGCCCCATGATCCCCCTATTGCCCGGGGGGGCTCTATGAGATGCCCCTGGTACCTTTTCATAGGCTTTTTTGAGTTTGGCCAAGGACATGGGCCCCATGATCCCCCTATTGCCTGGGGGGGCTCTATGAGATGCCCCTGGTACCTTTTCATAGGCTTTTTTGAGTTTGGCCAAGGACACGGGCCCCATGATCCCCCTATTGCCCGGGGGAGCTCCATGAGATGCCCCCTGGTACCTTTTTTTCATAGGCTTTTTTAAGTTTGGGCAAAGACACAGGGGCCCCATGATCCCCTATTGCCCAGGGGCCCCATGAGTTGTCAGTCTGCCCCTGATCTGGACTTCATTTTTCTGCCATGGTGGAGATCAGGTCCATAGGGGAGGCCAGGTCTGAAGGAGGCTAATGTGTTTAAAAAGAAAATTATAGGATGGAACTGTCCCTTTTTTTCAAAACAATTCCAGCACGATCTTTCAGTTGGAAATAAAAAGTTGCTGAGTTTTCCAACCATACATGATGGAAGCATAGTCACCGTCTAGTATTTTCACTGGGACAATTGCCACTACTGAACACCCTAGGTGTTTGTTGGACTTTGGATTTTCTGCCAAGGTGGGGTCAGGTCCATAGGGAGGCTAGGTCCATAGGAGGCTAATGTGTTTAAAAAATTCATTGGTGGGAACTGTCCCTTGCCGAAATTTCCAGAACTGTCTCATTGTTTGGGTTCGAAATAAAAGTTGCAGAGTTTTCCGACCTTGTGTGATTGAAGAATAGTCAACATCTGGTATTTTCAGTGGGACAGTTGCCACTACTGACCACACCAGGTTTTTTTCTACCTGTGTTTTTTGCCAAGGTGGGGTCAGGTCCATAGGAGGCTGATGTGTTTAAACAATGCATAGGTGAGAATTGTCCCTTGCCACAAATTTCCAGCATTAACTGTTGTGGTGTGTGGGTTTTTTTTTTTTTTTTTTTGAGTTGGAAATATAAGTTGCTGAGTTTTCCGACTGTGTGTGATGGAAGAATGGTCCCAGTCTGGGACAGTTGCCACTACTGTCCACCCCAGGTGTTCAGCTGGACTTGGCTTTTCCACCATGGTGGAGATCAAGTCCATAGGTAGCCAGGACCATAGGAGGCTAATGTATTTAGAAAAAAAAAATGCATATGTGGGAATTGTCCCTTGCTGTAAATTTTCAACACTTACTGTTTTATTTGAGCTGAAAACAAAAGTTGCTGGGTTTTCCAACCATGCATGATAGAAGAATAATCACCGTCTAGTATTTTGGGTGGAACAATTGCCACTACTGACCACCTCGGGTGTAAAGCTGGACTTGGAATTTTCTTCCCTAGCAGAGATCAGTTCCTTTAAAAGGACAGGACCATAGGAGGCTAAAGTATTTAAAAATTGCGTAGGTGGAAATTTGTCCCTTGCTGAGAATTTCCAGCACTTACTGTCTCATTGTTTGAGTTAGAAACAAAAGTTGCCAAGTTTTTTCCGATCATGCATAATGGAAGAATGGTCATCTTGTATTTTCAGTGGGGCTATTGCCACTACTGACCACCCAAGGTGTTTAGCTGGACTTGGATTGTCCACCATGGTGGAGATAGAGCCCATGGTGGGTAAAGTTCATAGTAGACAAAGTCCTAAAGTTCTTCCAGGAAAAGACTCTCAAACTATAATCACACCTGTATTGGGGGGTTAAAAAGCTTTGCTGTATTGTGGTCAGGCCTATTGACCAAAAGCTTCTGCTGTCACAACCCCCACCCGCCTGTTAATTGTGTACAGCTCTATAGACAAAAATCGAGAACCAGTAGCTTCCAGTGGGCTCTGTATGCCCAGTGATGTGGCTGTTGTATAGATGATCTGCATGATGTGACGTTACATTAGGCAGTGATCTGCTAAGTCACTGTAAATCAGCACTTTGTAGTAGCTGCAGGTGACTGGTGGGTGACTGGCGCCCCCATAAGGCTGGACTAGAGCTTGCTGCTGAGATCTACATATAAAGAGCTTTTAATCAACTGATCATTTAACTAGAAGAACATTTGTAACTTTCTAGCTGAGCTACAGATCTCAGTTATGAGTTTTCGTGCAATAATGTTATAGTGCAAATGTACCTTGTAGCACTCTTGCCTTGCAGCACCGGGGTTCATGATTTGAATCCTGGTTATTTGGATCCTGTTGAAGGATATCTCAGCAGAATCTTGCTGACAGATCTTGCAATAAAAACAATTGTGTGTAATAGTTAGTAACATGCTATACTATACATGTTCCCATGTGAAATGTTCTTCTTGCATTCCTTCAGTTCGGTTTGCATGTCTCTAGCTTGATCTTCAGTCTCAGAATGGTAAATGTTTGTGTAAGCTGGTGCATTCATTTCCATGAGTACACAAATTACTGACACGACACAGGTTTTTCTACTTTGATTTTATGCAGCTGAATTCCCGGAACAGAAATTTCCTATTAAAATGGGATTCATGTAGTTAAAAGAACTCCTTTAAACAAAAATATGTTGTATATAAATCTGCAACACCAGCTATTTTATAATTTAGTCCCAGTTCACACAAGAACGCAGTGTGGGGAACGTGCGATCTGTGTGAATTTCCCACAGTGTTCTGAATGCACTGCCCTTGCGACCTGCAGTGTCAGTGAAATGTGAATGACACCCCAAATGCATTCAAAACAAACGGGATCGTATCGCACTGACGCGCATGTGAATTGCACAGGAATGTGACGCACATTCCTGTGCGATTTCATAGGCAACTCATAAAAAAAAAAAAAAAAACTTGGCTAGAAGATGCAACCAATTGCTGGGCTATGCACATAAAAAATTTGTGGAGCTCGATTTTTAGTTTGGTAAGGTGCCCAACAAATTCAGCTATCTACACTTGCAGGTGCTGGTAACATGGCGGGCAGTAATAGTTTAATGTTCACCCGGTACACTCTGCTTGGAAACTTGCCCAAGGTTATAACACGTCGGCGTTTAACTTTGGTGCAACGTCTCACTACTAACTATAAAGTGACGCCTCCTCTCAAAAAAAGAAGTCTGTGTGCATTCCTGTGTGATTTTCACAGGGGTGGATTTGCTAAAGGCAAATGGGACTGTGCACTTTGCAGGAACTGCTCCAGAGCTTGGTAAATAAAGGGAAGCTCTGCTGACTTCCATCATCCAATCATGTGTAAGAAAATGCTGTTTTTTGTTAGTTTCCTTGCATGTGATTGGGTATTCTTGGTAAATGAGTTGAAGCTCCACTTTGCAAAGCTCTGGAGCAACTGCACGTTCAAAGTACAGTCTTTGCCTTTAGTAAATCAACCCCATAGTGTGAAAGTATGCTAAAGTGTTACTAAACCCACAACCGTAAAAGCAGTATATGCAGTAAAGCATGCTTGTTATACTCAGTGAGGAGCCTAAGGGGTTAATCCTCTGCATTGTGTAAAAACGCTGTTTGATCCTGTCTGCTCTGATCCTCTCCTTTCTGTATCCCCCTCTTATCTCCTGAGAAGACATTTTTGTGGCCGTATATACCAATGTTACGTTGCAGTGCAAAGGAGATGCAGTCTCACCTGGCCAATACTGGCATGCTGTGGACGGGGCATTGCTGAGCACACCTCGCTGCACTGCAGCAAAGATGCATATAGAAGCTTTCCCTTTATATAGACACCACTACATAAATGCTATTTGGGTCAGTTCACATCACAAAAATGTACTCTGGATGCATTTTTGATTGCTTTATGAGAAAAGGTATTTAGCAGATTATAGTTACTAAAATTCAATTTCCATGTTGTGTAGTGTGGGAGACCGGATATAGTGAATGCAGGGTCCGGGGAGACCAGATATAGTGAATGCGGGGTCCGGGGAGACCAGATATAGTGAATGCGGGGTCCGGGGAGACCAGATATAGTGAATGCGGGGTCCGGGGAGACCGGATGTAGTGAGTGCGGGGTCCCGGGGAGACCGGATGTAGTGAGTGCGGGGTCCCGGGGAGACCGGATGTAGTGAGTGCGGGGTCCCGGGGAGACCGGATGTAGTGAGTGCGGGGTCCCGGGGAGACCGGATGTAGTGAGTGCGGGGTCCCGGGGAGACCGGATGTAGTGAGTGCGGGGTCCCGGGGAGACCGGATGTAGTGAGTGCGGGGTCCCGGGGAGACCGGATGTAGTGAGTGCGGGGTCCGGGGTTTACTAACACTTTAAGTTAAAAGACCTCCATTTTATTCGGCTGCTATTGGAATTCTTTACACCAAACCACATGATTGGTAACATTGGAAGGTATTGTAATTAAATCTAGCTGTTGATGAGGGACAGTTTTGATATTGGATGCAGCATAAACGAAGATCTAAAGTGGAACTCCAGCCAAAATGCGTTTCTCAGTCTTTTTGGAAAACTGCTTGTCCCCTTTAAGGAGGTTCTCCCTCATTCCCTGTCTCGGTAACAACCAAGGCATTGCCTTCACTTACAGTGATGCCCTCTAGTGGCTCCTCCAAAGGAATATGACGCATCCACATCGGAGAGGGGAAACGACGTATAAATCAATGCTGTTTCAGATGGCGATAATGATAAAAACCTGACTACAGGATGCAACTAATCGCTGGGCTATGCACACACAATTTGCCTGGAGCTCCATTTTTAGTTGGGCAAGGTGCCCAATAAGTGCAACTATCTACTCTTGTAGTTGCTGGTAACACACGATTGGCAGTAATAGTTTAATGTTTACCCGGTACACTCGGCTTGGAAATTTGCCCAAGGTTGTAACACGTCAGAGTTTACTTCGGTGCAACTTCCCACTATTAACTGTATAGTAATACTTCTGGTGCCTTCATTATACAGGCGAGCCATAAAGTAGAAGTTCACCTTGTCACAAAAAATGAAAGTGAACGAAAGCTGTACATCCTTAAAGGATAAATTCACTTTTTTGAAAAAAATTGATTTACATATTTGCAGGACAAATTGTGGATTTATTTATTTTTTTTCAGAGGAAACTGCAGAGCATTGCATCCATGATCTGTAGATGGCCAGGCTGCTGCAGACACTTCCCCCCAGCTTTCTTGCCTGTACCTTCATATGGGATGTCAGTTTGAAAGCTGGAGGAAGTTTTAGGGACTGTTCACATTAGGAATCACACAGGGATGTGCTGCAATTACCTGTGCAATTTGAGCCCATTCAGTTTGAATGGGCTCAAATTGCACTGCACCACACCAAAAGTAGGGTATGCACTACTTTTTGGAAACTTGCTGCAACTGGATCGCATGGTACTTTTGCATGATGTGATCTGGTGCAGGCAAATGCACAGATTTGTGACCTGTGTTTTTGGGGTGCCATTAACTTGAAGAGCAGTTCCAGCCAAAAGGGGACATTCCATTTTAAGTACTGGTCCCCAGTGAGGAGAAATTGGCAACTTTTGGGGAGGGGGGTACAAGACTTTGACAGCTACCCGCTCCCTCTTCTGCTGCGACCGCCTAAGTGATCAGAAGTTGTCCCCCTCCAATGTGACAGGTCCCAGAAGACTACAGAACTTTTCACAAAGGGCAGCACTACTCACACATGCACATTGGGCACCGACGTTTATGCAACTTTACACTGTGGTGCTAAAGTTGCAAGAAAGTTGCATCAAAGTAGTGCAGGATCTTATTCACGTCCCTGCGACTTTGTTGTATAGATAGTAACGGTTGTCATAGAAATCAATGGGCTGCGACTTGTCATGTGACTTTATGGGGTTGATTTACTAAAGGCAAATACTGTGCAATTTGCAAAGTGCATTTGCTCCACAGGTTAGAAAATGGGTTGAAACTTCACTTTGCAAAGAATACCCAATGTGGTTCAAGTAAGCTACAAAAAAACCCAGCATTTTTTGCTTGCACATGATTGGATGATGGAAGTCGGCAGAGCTTCCCCTTAATAATGAGCAACTGCACTTTGCAAAGTGCACACTCAAATTGTCTTTGGTAAATCGACCCCTAAGTGTCCAAAGTCGTATGACCAGTCGCACTAGTGTGAGTGGAACCGATAAGACTGCTCATTAGCGCCCTTGCTCTTCATTGAGGACTACGAGCTGTCTGCCACGGTGGCACAGGACTTGTAGATTCTTTACCCACACTCTGGGAAATGTCAGTGGCCACTGGTAGAGGATCACGGTGTCACAGGCTGGGGGGAGCTGGAGCATGGAACTTGTTCCAAAAGGTAAACTTAACCCTTTTTATGGATAAAATCTTCTTGAATTTTGTAGAACCCATTCCTTCAAATACTAGCATTTCCTTTATTAGCGGTCTCCCCCTTTTTGTTTGTTTTTTTGTTTTTTTTGCTGGCTGCCAGTATTTTTGTAAAAGCAATCAGCGCAGCTAATTAGCCATTGGATTGTTTTTACAGGCAGTGGTTGCCCCTCCCTTCCGGTTCTGCTCTGGGATCTCTGTCCCACTTTAAAGTGGTGGTTACACCGACTTACCATATTGCCATTGGAGGACCGGAAGGCTTCCAATGAGCTCCCTTCCGGTTTCCACAAAAGTAAACTGCTTTTTGAAACTGAAAAGTATCTGATCACACCAATCTTTAGGGCAGAGGAGAGGCCTGGTCAAGGGTCTAGTAGACCCCAGATCTCTCCATAGAGTACCTGTTGGCACAAGGGATGTTTACAATCCTTGTGAGAGCAAGAAAAGTGGTAAAAGTTTTATTTTTTTTTACACAATTTAAAAAAAAAAAAGTTTAAAGCGCTCATGTGCAATAGTGAACATAAACCATGATCACACCACACATTCGGTATTGCCCAGAGTGTCAGAGCAAGAGCAGTAATTCAAGTACCAGATCTCCTTGGTAACTATAGACTGGTAACCTGTAAAGGCTTATAAAGCGTCACCTATGGAGATTTTTAAATCCCACATTTTGGTGTTATTCCACAAACATGCACAATTTTAAAGCATGACATATTTGGTATCTAGTTACTTGCAATAACACCAGACTTTTTTTTTATTTTTAACTTTTTTTTCCCCCCCAAAAAATGCATTTGAAAAACCACATGTGACATAAAATTGAGAAACCCACCATTTTATTCTAAGGCCTTTGTTAAAGTGTGTTTAGTAATTTTTCTAGCCAAAAAATACAGATTTATAATTCTAAACAAAGTGTTAGAGAAGGCTGGGTATAGTAACATTACACCTATTTTTCATAAAACAAATAACGCAACTTGCGTGTATTCTGTTATTTCCATAAATTGTTTCCTCTGCATTTACTCTCAAAATGACCTTTGAACGCTCAGACACACTTCCTGTTCTATCTCTGCCCCTTGTGCCACGAGGACCTATGGAGTAAGTTTTTCCACTTACAAAGAAATGAAGGGTCCATAAAAATAAATTGATTCATAGGTGTATTTTGAATTAATAGACAGAATATCCACTAAAAATACAAGATACAAATGTTATAGGTTGAGTTGCAGTTGAGAGAGTAAAATAAGTATTTGATCCCCAAGCAAAACATGACTTGGTACTTGGTGGAGAAACCCTTGTTGGTAAGCAGAGGTAAGACATTTCTTGTAGTTGGTTACCAGGTTCGCACACATCTCAGGAGGGATTGTGGTCTACTCTTCACAGATCTTCTCCAAATCCTTAAGGTTTCTTGGCTGTTGCTTCCTCCATAAATTTTCTATAGGATTAAGGTCTGGAGACTGGCTATAGGCCACTCTATGATCTCAATGTGCTCTTTGAATCAGTCTGTTTTAGTGGGTTTTTTTTTTTTTTGTCATTGCCATGCTGGAAGACCCTTTCACGTCCCTTCTTCAGTGTTCTGGCTGAGGGAAGCAGGTTCTCCAAGTTTTTACAGCACATGAATGGGGAAAGTGTCAGCGTGGCTAGGGGGCAATCTGAAATGTAAACTCTGATGAAGACATTTTATAGAAATGCCAGATAATACATGGAAGTTTGTTAGTTGTATCTGTTTTATGTATGAAAAAAAAATACTTTAAGGTCACTTTAACATCCTGATTACAACATGTGATTTTCTGAACTGATGGACTAGAGACAAAGGTTCACTCCATGTTCTTGTGCAACTGTACAATATAAGGTAATGATTGTCTATGGAATCAGTAATTATTCCCAGGACTCAAGTTCAGTGTAACTGGTTTGTGATTTCAACTCCTGCCTTTCATTTAGACCGGTGTGCCTTTGAACTTACCCATGAACTTAAATAAAAAAAAAAAAAAAAAAAAAAAAAAAATTCTCTACAGTACTGTGAAGATCCGGTTTAGCTGGTAATGGTACTTCTTAAATTTTAAGATAAATGGGATGCATCTTTACAACTATAATAACTTAACATTTTTCCCTGTGTTCTGAAAGATGTCATCACACTCCCTGGCTGGAGAAAGCCTTGTATTGTTCTTTCAGCCTGTAATTAAACAGATTACAGAGAAACAAAGATACTACTTGATGTGCATAATGATTTCAACAATTTTGCTGCTGAATCACAAGGGATGAGGCGATAGGCAGGGCTTAGTTAGTCTTGCTTGCGGGTTGTCATGTGTGTTTGTTGGTTTTTTTTTTTTTTTTTCTGCAGTTTGTGATCCCTTTCCCTAGTGATTACATGAGTGCAATGCAACACTTTATGACATTGAGCCCCGATTCATTGCACACCGCATGTGAGTTGCACAGGAATAGCACTGATTTCCTGTGCAACGCACATGTAATTCTGTGCAGATTCATTTTTATATGGCTCAATTCGCATCCGCACAAAAATGGTACAGGCACTTTTGCCGCAATGGAATCCGGATTCCATGTGATTCAATTCAGGCACTGCCTTTTTTGCTACCTGCTTTTGGGGTGTCCTTTTTTTAAAACTGACACCTGCAGCAAATCACATGAGCACAGTGTGATTGCTATGGTGTGGGAAAAGCACAGAAATTGTTGCATTTCCCACACCGCATCAGTGTGAAGCCAGGCTGAATCTGTCAGGAATGTGGATCAGACACCTTCATTGTTGTACTCAGTCCTGGCCTGCAGACTGGCTGAATGCAAATAAAGCTGTTTTTACGTTGGCCTATGCCTGTAAAGGAGTCTCTCAGCACAGGGAAAGGGGTAAAAGGTTTGTATGTAGGTGTATGTAGAGCAGCTAGTGTGTTCTAGCAACATGCCTACTTGTAAGGCTACTTTCCTGGACAGTAGGAGACATCAAGTTGGGGGGGGGGGGGATGCTGAACCTGGAGGCTGCATGAGATGAAAGGGAAGGGGGGATGCTGAACCTGGAGGCTGCATGAGATGAAAGGGAAGGGGGGATGCTGAACCTGGAGGCTGCATGAGACGAAAGGGGGGGATGCTGAACCTGGAGGCTGCATGAGACGAAAGGGGGGGGATGCTGAACCTGGAGGCTGCATGAGACGAAAGGGGGGGATGCTGAACCTGGAGGCTGCATGAGACGAAAGGGGGGGATGCTGAACCTGGAGGCTGCATGAGACGAAAGGGGGGGATGCTGAACCTGGAGGCTGCATGAGACGAAAGGGGGGGGGATGCTGAACCTGGAGGCTGCATGAGACGAAAGGGGGGGGGGATGCTGAACCTGGAGGCTGCATGAGACGAAAGGGGGGGGGGATGCTGAACCTGGAGGCTGCATGAGACGAAAGGGGGGGGGGATGCTGAACCTGGAGGCTGCATGAGACGAAAGGGGGGGGGATGCTGAACCTGGAGGCTGCATGAGACGAAAGGGGGGGGGATGCTGAACCTGGAGGCTGCATGAGACGAAAGGGGGGGGGATGCTGAACCTGGAGGCTGCATGAGACGAAAGGGGGGGGGATGCTGAACCTGGAGGCTGCATGAGACGAAAGGGGGGGGATGCTGAACCTGGAGGCTGCATGAGACGAAAGGGGGGGGATGCTGAACCTGGAGGCTGCATGAGACGAAAGGGGGGGGATGCTGAACCTGGAGGCTGCATGAGACGAAAGGGGGGGGATGCTGAACCTGGAGGCTGCATGAGACGAAAGGGGGGGGGGATGCTGAACCTGGAGGCTGCATGAGACGAAAGGGGGGGGGATGCTGAACCTGGAGGCTGCATGAGACGAAAGGGGGGGGGGGATGCTGAACCTGGAGGCTGCATGAGACGAAAGGGAACAGAGAATGTTGAGCTTGGAGGCTACATGCAATAAAAGGGAAGAGGGATTTTCAACCCAGAGGCTTATGGCCTGCACAATTAGCTAGTGCCCCCAAACTACATCCTGAGCTCTCTAACAAGGACACCTAAGACTCAGCCCTACTTGCTGCAGAAGTGGAGTGGCTTTCCCTCTTTGATCTCTTTGCTCATCTTGGGAAGCCTCTTACCTCCTTTGCCAAGAGCGAAGTGATTTTATTTGCAATTTATCTAATATATTGATGCCATGCACTAAGTTCTGACTATTTTTTTTTTTTTTTTCTTCTATGTTAATCCTCCAGGGCTTTGAATACAGCCGCAGCGGGAATCCTACAAGAAACTGCCTGGAGAAAGCTGTTGCTACCTTGGATGGTGCAAAATACTGTAAGGAACATTTAAATTTACTGTTATAAGCAATTTCCTAGAGAAATAGAAATATCCCAGCTTTTATTTATTTTTTTTCTTGAAAGGTTCACTCTAACAGATTTTCTCTTGTCAGGTCTGGCCTATGCTTCTGGTTTGGCTGCAACTCTTAACGTTGTTCACCTACTCAAAGCCGGAGACCAGATAATCTGTACATCTGACGTATATGGCGGTAAATGTCAACTTTGGGTGATATCGATCCAGTAAATGAGTGACCCAGTTAGACATAAATCAAGACTCTTCTTTTAACAAAGTTTTGTGTGACTGCTGTTTTGTAGTATTGTGACCTGTGCACTTGTAATCTCGGGCAGCTCATTGTGACAGATTTACGGAGGTCTGCAGTAGATTTCTCACTGAAGATGACAAATGTTCACTCTAAACAGATACACAACTAAGTGGTCAAGGGCAGGCTCCATTCTGTCATATTTGTGGGGGGGATTTACTGAAACTGGAGCACTCAGAATTTGGTGCAGCTGTGCATGGTAGCCAATCGGCGTCTAACTTCAGCTTGTTCATTTTTAACAAGTCCTCGTGCACATTGGGTGTTTTTTTTAAAAAAAACTCCAGTAGCGTTCGCTGTATAAAGTCACGTTAAATGTTTTTGCATTATCGTTCAGCTGTGTTTAACAAATTAAAATTTTGGCAAAAAAAAAAGCCTGCTGCGTTTACCAGCATTAGAGCATTTTTACAGATAGAAACTTCTGTAGAAACCCACTAGTTCTGGGCCTTTTTTTTCCAGCCAGAAAATGCCCCTGCCAAAGAAATGCTGATTAAAGCCTATGTGTGCATGGACACATAAGATAACATGCTGGGGGTTTTACTGGCTGTAAAAAAAAAAAAAAAAAATCCATTGTGCATGAGGAATAACACCTGGAAACTGGTTTCCATGCAGAATTGCACCAGATTTTGCAATCTCCAGTTTTAGTAAATAACCCCCAGCTCAGTTCTGCTTTGGACAAGTTGAGGGGGGAATTTGACTGGGGGGGGGGGGGTGGGTAATAAATATGGGTTTAACATAACCTAAGGTGGACCTAAAAAGTCTGGGATTTAAAATTAAAAACAAAGATCCATACTCCCCTCTGTGTTGCAGCATAGGTCTGATGCTGCAGCTGTTCATGTCGATTCTCGGTCTGCTCCGAGCGGACAGCAGTGGTTGTCAGTCACCAGGTCTACACTCAGCTCCTCCAGCACTCACTGTTATGCCAGGCTGGAGAAGGGCGGGCGCAGCTGGCACCGTCTCTCAGCTGTCAATCATGAAGTTGGGTGGATCCCAACAATATTGTTGGGATCCCTCTAGAACCAGGAGTGGCTCCACCAGATTGACTGACAATGGGTAATAGTCCGCTATAGGTTGACTCTGGGTCACAGAAGAGCAAAAGTGCACTCCTGTGACCCATAAGAGAAGAATGATCAACAAAAGCTTTGGCCATACTTCTTTAACCTTTTTAGGACCCATTCACACCAGGTGCGCTATCATGCCTTGATCAATGCATGCAAAGGCGTATACTTAAAAGCAATGTGTTTCTATGGAAGCAGTTCATGCCAATGTGGTGCTGATGTGCATAGCCCTGTGCTCTACAGAAAACAGAACTGCAGTGCTGTAATTTTCTGTAAAATGCAATTTGGCAGCATGGAGGTGTTCTGTACATAAATGGTCTTCAAATCCCCCCCCCCCCCCCCCCAAACAAAAACAACATACTTGGTGAGATACTCCCAAAGTGAGATCACATCTAAAGGGATGCAGACTCCAACACTTTCCTCAGAACGCTGTAGGTGCAGCAGCTAGTTGATTATAAAATCACTCCCATTAGATTTAATTTGCACATGGACACAGACAACTAGCTTTTTCCTGTTTGTTTTTTGTTTTTTTTACCAAAAGGTTGAACTCTGCAACAGGATTTTTTTTTTTTTTTTTAATTCCCTGCAATGTACATAGATCACCCAGAGGAGTGTTTTTTTGCTCATCGAAAGTGGAGTTACTCTTTATGTAGGCCAGCATTTTGCTCTTTTGGATGTAGTTTTCCAGGTATAGATCTGTAGAAAGTCCTCTTTATGAGTGTTGGGTAGTGTGCAGTGATTACTACATTTTTATTAAAATGCCATTTTAAGGGTCATACGACTTTGATGTGATTCTGTACTAAGGATCCTTCATCTGGACTGTTGGCAGGTACAAACCGATATTTTAGAAGAATTGCAACAGAAATGGGGGTGAAAGTGGTATTTGTTGACTGCTCCAACCTCAAGTGTCTAGAGGCAGCAATTACACCAGAAACAAAAGTAAGTATGATAGATCGGGTATTGAAAAGCTAAACATACAACAGTTGTGTAGGAGCGCACACTTCATTATCTATTACATGGTAATCCTTGGGTGTTTGAGGGATTTGTTTTAAATCCGTAAAGCTCTATGAAACAAGTCGGTGCTATATAATGTAAAGAAATACGAACATCAAAGCAGAACTCCAGTTTGCAGGTTTCTATTTTAACCACTTCAGCATCAGCCTGTACTGCTCCATTACCAGGACATTTTTCAGTTTTTAACGCTGTGATCGTTTGACTGACAACTACTCAGCCATATAACGCTGTACAATAAATTGTTTATGGGATGTGTATAGGGCAGGGGCATATTTACCACAAGGCATTTGCCTAGGGTGGCGTTTTTTTGGGGGGCAGCACTGCCCTCTAGAAGAAGGGACATATGCAGCATGGGGACCAGGTGGGATCCGAGAGAGGCTGCTGGGTGCTTGATGGTGTATGCAGAGCCAAACTTTCATTCTTGGGGATGTCCAGAGCTGTGAAGGTGAGTCTGTCGCCGTGGGGGTGGATGTTAGTGGAAGGCGCTCTTAATTGGGGATGGAGCTGGGGTGTTGGTCACTTGTAGGCCCTCACTGGGGGGGGTGGGGGGTCTGGTGTTGGTTGGTGTCAGGCTCCCTCTCTCTGCCGGAGGGGGGAGTCGGAGTCCTTCCTTCCTTCCTTCCACTGGTATAGGGGAGTCAACCCCCCCATCTCTGAAACTGAGATGTTGCCTGAGCTCTGCTGAGGCAAATCATAAGTTTGCCCTTGTGACATCACTGCAATAACAAAAGTACAGACCAATCGGATGCCGTCTAGGCCAAACTGTCATCACTGCAATCAGAGGAAAGCAAGCGGAGAAGATTTGAAATCCCCGCCACTTTCTCTCCTCTGGTCAGTGTGATTTCAGGTGCAACTTGGCTGACATCTGTGTGACTTAACGCACAGATGCCTGTACAGGTCGCACCTAAAATCACAAAGAATAATGCAGAGTTTTTTTTTTTTTTTTTTTTTTTTAAATTCAAATCGGTGCAGCACCACGTCTACGTCACTCAGAACAATTCCATTGCCGACAAAGGGGTGCGACTTGGAACTGTCGAAACGCATACCAAGTCACACTGGTGTGAACCAGGGCTATTGCAGAGAATGTATTACAGTAGTTGTAAACCTCAGATCTGAAATATGAACAAAGCCGCTCTATAGTGTCTGCTTGTCTCTATCCAGAGCACTAAGTGTTATTTCCATCTGCTGATTTATTTGTGTGCTATCAGCATGAATCGCTTCCGACAAGTTTACCTGACCCCAAAAGAAAAATGGTGATGGGAGGATCCTCTAGCAGATTGACAGCCTCAGCTCTCTTCCTGCGTTCTGTATGGAGGAGGGGTCCTTTCCCTCCCCTCCAATCGGCTCTTAGATCTCCTCACTTTCCCCCCACCCCCTGCTTTTCAGGGCTGAGAGATGTGTAAATTCTGCACTTTCAATGGGTGTAGGGGATGGACGGCTGCAGATAAACAGGTATAACTTATGTAGGAGGATTTGTTTCATCTCTGGGTATCACCTGAGGCCAGTCACTTCACTGGGTATATGTAAGGGGTTACAGATACTTTAATGTAAACAACCTTTTTGAGTTTAGATCCACTTCAATTTTCAGCAAAGATAGCTAATGGGAGTTGAAAATAAGTCCGCAGGCTAAAAACAATGACCGTTCTATCACATTGACCACTTGGAGAATTGATTCATCTGTAGATATATATAAGATATAATGTGGTTTGTGCTCTAAAAGTGTGCCGCTATTTCTTTAGTTTTTAAGGCAATTTAACTTTTTCAGCTTGTTTGGATTGAAACCCCAACAAACCCAACCCTCAGCGTTATCGACATTCAAGGGTCTGCTGAGGTCGTCCATAAACATAAAGATATCATCCTGGCGGTAGACAACACTTTTATGTCGGCATATTTCCAAGTAAGTAAAACTGGTGTTTTTAAAAAGTGTACTAATTTGTGTTTTCTGTAAATGGGGTTTTTTTTTTTTTTTTTTACTTAAATCTAATTGCCTGCCCCATCCTCATGTCTTTAAAAACACTTTGCTGGCTGAGCTTTTTAGTGCACATTTTTGGCCTGAAGTTTGCTTTTACGCTTTTACTGATTACATTTAACACATGATAGATGAAGTCTCAGGTACTCTATACTAGAGCCCTCATGTCTCCTCTGCACTCCAGTGCAGGGCTCGCTCTCCTTGTTTTCCCAGCTAGAGGCACTGGGTTATGATGGCCCCGAACCTGGAAGTGCTCAGCACTGAGCACTTCCAGGTTCAGTGATTTCAGAGCAGATTGGGGAACAGGGTTTGTTTGTTTGTTCTTCCAATCACCATCCTGAAAGGATTTGTTTTGATCCCATGAGGAGTGAGCGGGTCCAGGAACCCAAAAAGGGGTCTAGCAATGAAGGGGGCCGCACACTCCAAGCCAAGTATATGATTAGGCCGCTTTAAATCTGCTTAAATCAAACAGGGAGCTTGTTTTAATCCTATAATTTATTATTAATTATTATTATAAATATATATATATATATAATTTTTTTTTTTCCAGAAAGTAGCCCAAGTCGAAGGCCTGTTTCCTGCCAACATGTCCGAGAATCCCCGCCCTCTTTGTGGAAGCAGTGGTCTGAGTTTTAACACGCTTGCTGATTTAGGCCTATAGTACTGCAATTGAATCTCCTGCTCCCTGCTGATCTAGTTCTAACTCTGCAGAGAAGTGTCAGACCTCTGCAAAGAGACCACTGCTTCCACACAAGGAAACCAGCCTCTGCAGCATGCTGGCCAGAAACAGGGTTTTCTACTACGTGTGGCTATTTTTTAAGGTTCAACACTGGAATAAGCAAATATTGTCTAAATACAGGAGGCATGTGTATTTTTGTGTGGATCTTGACTTGCTGTTTCTTTTAGACCTGTGCCATAATCCAGCAGATTTCCTCTAGATTAACCACTTGCCTACAAGGCACTTTTACCCCCTTCGTGCCCAGACCAATTTTCAGCTTTCAGTGCTGTCACACTTTGAATTGCAATTGCGCAGTCATGCAACACTGTACCCATATGAAATTGTTATTTTCACACAAATAGCTTCTTTTGATGGTATTTAATCACCACTGGGCTTTTTATTTTGTACTATAAACGAAAAAAACCCACTTTTTTTTTTAAGAAAATGCTTTTTGTTTCTATTATAAAATTTTGCAGACGGGTAATTTTTCTCCTTCACTGATGTGCATTTTGAGGCTGCACTGAGGTGGGCATTGATGAGGTATTGATGATGCTGCACTGGTGGGCACTAATAGGTAGCACTGAGGGGCACCGGTGGGCACTTTTGGGGCTGCACTTTTCCGTGCCCTATCAGTGCAGCTGTCTGACAGTTGCCAGTTGTCGGCAGCACTTTCCTCACATGTAGTTTTCTGCAGCCAGCCTGTAGTGGGCCCCTCTGACTGCACTGCTCTCTGTACTGGCTATATACGGGTGTTGGGCAAAAAAATGGAAACACTATGATTTGCATGTGTGAAGTGAAGACGTTTCACATTGAAAGCGGAAGTGATGTAACATTCTTTTTGCTTCCGCTGTGTTTGCTTCTCCCATGAAGACTGAGATTGAGCTCTGTAGTCCCTTTTGCAGCAGTTGTTTTTTCTTATTCTGGGTCCCAATCCTGCGCAATGTCCTTTGTCTTTCAGTCAGTTGACAATATCAACCGCACCTATGCTGATCGAACGACTTTTTCCTGGAAACAGTATATTCTGTCATAACCTTTGATCCTGTACCTCGTGATATGGCAAATTGGCAACTTCAGTCACAGGGGCACCAGCTAAGCGGCACCAACAATTTGCCCTCTTTGAAGCTCAGTGAGCTCTGACATGACTCTGTATTACTAGCAGCGCACACAGTGAATGACGAAAGTGAGGCTTCCCACCTGTCGTCACACAGCGGAAAGAAAAGAATATTACATCACTTCCGCTTTCAATGTGAAACATGTCATCACTTTCACACTTGCAAATTTTATTATTCAGGACTTGTATAGCTCCAACAGTTTGTGCAGCGCGTTACAAAATGAAGGTAGACGTTAGTTACAACTTGCTACAAGAGGAAACCGAGGGCCCTGCTTGTTAGAGTTTACAATCTATGTAGTGTTTCCATTTTTATGTCTAACCCCTGTACAGCAGATGTCACTGCTACTTTTACAAGGCGTTATCTGGGTTTGCAAAGACATTTTAATGCTTTTTTTTTTTAATCCTTTTTATGGCTATTGAGAAGCTTTAAGGAAAACAAACTAAAACTTTGAAAGACTTACACTAACATTTCAGTTGAGTTTTAGCTCTACAAGTAAAGCCAGGAAAATGCAGATCCTGACACTTCTGGGTGTGTCGGATTCTTCTTTCTAGCTGTCCCCTGCTAGCCTTCCATTTAACTGACAGCTGAGGCTGTGTGCAGCAGAACTGCGTCCGAACACAGCTTCAGCAAATGTTAAGAGCTGAGACTAATCGTGAGCCGCCACTTTCCTGTACAGAGACTCGGCAATCATTATTTGAATATCCTTTCACACCAAATTTGCTTCAATAATTTGAGTCACTGACCTGGAACAAACATGAAGGCAGTGCAGTGGATAAGGGGGTACTACCAGTCCTTTTGTACAGGGCTTGGGCCAGCAGGGGTGGTCCAGGCAGCTGGGGGACTCGGATGTGGGAAGGGAGGGTGATTAGCATGGCAGGGGTGGCAATTACTGTAACCAACCTGTGCGGCTCTCTGCAGCAGCTGAAAGCTGGCTTCTTTTCTCCCTCCTGCTAGCTTTCAGCTGCTGCTGCAGAGAGCCATGCAGGGAATCTGTTCCAGTAATTGCCCCCCCCACTGCATCCAGTGCACCATACCTTGCCCACACCCCCTGCAGTGCTGCCAGCTTCCCTCCTCTCATTCTCACTGGCAGCTGCAAGCACACAATAGGATCATTCAGAATGGATAGTGTAGGAAGGGTCCATTAAATTTGCTACATTTACCAGCCCCCTCCTTCCCTGAATGAACACAATGAGTGATCGGTAGCAATCACTCACTGTGTGCATAACAAGCATGGTAGACTGGTGAACATCCTCCATAGTGTAATCCACTTTATTGTTTAAGGGAAGTAAGTGAAATGCAAACTCGCATATATGCAGCTGTAATCAAATCATTACACTATGGAGGATGTTCTCTTCTCTTGTTTTATGGGGATTTGAGTTATGATTCATCCTGCTCACTGGTCCCCAAGGAGAATTTGGAAAGGTGGATACTGATTACTGGGGAGCCTTTTTCAAGTTACCAGTTCCTGAGGAGTGCTGTTTGCTGAGAGGCCCAGCGATGATGATGATCTAGCTCTGTGGCCCTGCAGGGTCGCAGGGTGGAGGTGAGAGGCCATTACAGCCATTATTGGATCACATCCAGGGTGTGTTGGTTCATATACATTCCTTTCTATTTGCATGATCAGAAGGAATGCTACACAGATCACTGGACTGTTTTGGTTTTTTATTGATTTGCAGTGCTGTTTTTCACTCACACTGAAGCATTTGATCCCGGTATAGGGACTTGCTTAACACCTGTTTATGTCCCCTGATTATGGATTAAGGGGTCACGTATTATCCCCATGTGGATTGGGGGACACCCCCCCTTATCTAAATCATCTACCATCTGTGACGTGTGTATTTTTCATTATTTAATTTTTTTATTTAATATTTGTATTTACATGAGCGCTACATAATGTATTGCTTTTCATGTCGTAGAACCTTCATATGATTGTAGGCAAAAGATTTGTCCTTTGTTTTACAGCGCCCACTGGCCCTAGGGGCAGACATCTGTATGTATTCAGCAACTAAATACATGAACGGTAGGTGTATTATTGCTTTTGGATATTGAATGTTGCTTATTGTATGCAGTTAGCTCCTTGTCCACTAGAGGCTGCTCTTGTGCTTTGCTGCAAAACCTTGAAGCCAAATGTGATAGTCCTGTCTGTCCTTTCTATAGGATGATGTAGACCAGTGGTTCTCAACCTTCCTAATGCCGTGACCCTTTAATACAGTTCCTCATGTTGTGGTGACCCCCAACCATAAAATTATTTACCCAGTAATTATAATTAATGAAGTGTTTTACCTCCAATACTGCTGCTTTCAACAGAGCAGCTGCTTTCTACACAGTAGCTGCTCTTTACACATCGGATATATGTGTTTTCCAATTGTCTTAGGCGACCCCTGTGAAAGGGTCGTTCGACCCCCAAAGGGGTCGCGACCCACAGGTTGAGAACCACTGATGTAGACCTAAAAGATTATCACTTTTTTCTTTTTTAAAAGTAAAACTCCACACAAGTGAAAAGGCCTGGGTTATATGTTCTGGCCATGGGCGCTACCCTACTTTATACTTTGAGTCAAAGGAAAGACTTAAAAAAAAAACAAACACAAAAAAACACCTTTGACTGTACTTCTTTTTTTTTTTTTTTTTTCTTTGGGTCCCATAATGAATTATTTCCTGTCCCATAGGCAAAACAAGAAGTGCAGAAATTCTTCCCTGAGGGAAGCCCAGGATGCCACCAGAACTTATCCCCACTGATTAATTTGACCATTTCCCCTCTATCACTATTCTAAGAACAACCCAAAATTTGGACTTTTATTACATTCACTTTTAGTGACAATGGTAAATGGGACAAATAAGAGGGGGGATCTCTATAAAGGGGGTACAAACCGCAATAAAAACACAGGGGTTTGATTCTGTCTAAAACTAAAAAATGTCTTTAGTTTTTATATTTAGTTTTCTTTTCTCCAAAGAACCACCCCTCTGGTCCCCACTTTTTTTTTTTTTTTTTTTTTTTATAATTTTCCAATCTTCCAACACCTCCAGCCACTATAACAGACTAGGGCTTAAAAAAAAAAGTGACTAACAGTTATACTGGCTGGAGAGGGTGTTGGAATTTGAGGATCATTTGTGGGGACTGTAGAGGAGGATTCTGTTCACATTTGCATTTTTTGTTAAACTCTTTAAGGATTACATTTTTAGACTTTTATTGGCTCCTTTTTGTTGAAAAAAGCCAGGTTATGGATCTCAGTGGCTGAAGCCTGTATTTAAACGCATAGAAGGTGCATAGTTCAGACAGTATGTGTTGGTGTGTCTTCTTTTTTTTTTTTTTTTTTTTCAGAAACCGAGCCTAAGGGCAGGCAGCCTCCTTAGCTAACCTATAGTGCTCTGGAAATACTTTGTCATGTAAATGAAATATGGTACCCTCCTGTTGTATGGGTGACTGTAGATAACAATTGTTAGTCACTTCTGCCCCCATCCTGACAAGGGGGGGGGGGTGTGTGTGTCTGACAATTTTTAAATATTGAAAATTGTGTGTTTGTTTTTATTTGCTCTAGGTCACAGTGATGTTGTCATGGGGCTGGTTTCTGTAAACTGTGACAAACTCTACGAGAGACTCAAATTTCTGCAGAATGGTAAGTTGCTATATGGCGTCTGGGCCGAAGGGTGGGGTAGCTGAGTGCGGATTTGGAGATCTATGGATTAGGTCAATGCCATCCAAAGCTAAGCCAATTTCTCATATGTATAGAAATTGCTCTTGCACCTGGAAGGTCATTTAGAGCCCAGGGCAAATGACAAATTGCATGTCCCCCCCCAACCAAGATGTATGGACATTGTCACCTGTCAATGTGCCCCACAGAAGTGCACTTTGTTAAAAGCAGATGGCCTGAGATTAGCAGGCTGCCCATTGGACGGAGCTGCAGTGCAGTGAAAAACTGGTTTCATTGTGAAATCTGTCTTCAAAAAGGCATGCAGAAGGTGGCATATGGCCTGCTAATCACAGACCAACTGCTGACAAAGCAATCCACCATAGATTGCAATTTAGCAGCATTGCCTATGTGAAAGGGGCCGATGCTGATGTCAGACTGGACACTCTTGCAATCCTACTGGTGACAGTTTGATGAAATTGCTAAGGGCAAGTGTTGGAATACAGTGTTCTTGTATTTTTGTGCAACTACACCAACCATATTCGATGGAGATACTCTTCAACCAGTAGATGGCAGTGTTTATAGCTGCCTTTATGATTTTAACTGTCTTTTTTTCTAATAAAGTTCCTGTTAGCAGAGGGGCAGCAGATAAACACATGTGGACTGTGCACTGTCTGTTCTTTAGGGCTGTATACAGAGTCTCTAACCGCAAGATTGCTAAGAGGCAGCCTGTCTTTTCCTATGGAATCATTGCTTTTGTAACAGGTGGCACAATGTTGCTCCCATTGCTAGCAATTCAAAATTCAGCAGTGCTTAGACCAGTGACAGAGTGGCATATTACACCTGTCTACAGAGGGAGCCATTTCATAGGGACAGCCAGGTGGCCTCTTTAGCGATCGTGCAGCTGGTGATTTCTCTGGTGGCAGAATGGCCCATCTGACATCAGCCCAAACTGTAATAAATCCAGGGATTTTTTTCAGCAGGAATGTGGGGGGAATGCAGTTCCAGCACTGAATGTATGTAATGACAAGGGGTTCTCAGGCTCTAGGGTGCTTGATGGGATCTGAGGGGCATCTAATGTTGCTGGTTAGGTCTGTCTGCTGGTGGGGGGATCTATTTTTTGCTGGGGGGGGTGAGTCTTATGTTGCTAGGGGTCAATCATTGCTGGGAGATATCTACTATTCAAGGGGGAGCCGCCTGATGCTGGCTGTGGGGAGCCGCCTGATGCTGGCTGTGGGGAGCCGCCTGATGCTGGCTGTGGGGAGCCGCCTGATGCTGGCTGTGGGGAGCCGCCTGATGCTGGCTGTGGGGAGCCGCCTGATGCTGGCTGTGGGGAGCCGCCTGATGCTGGCTGTGGGGAGCCGCCTGATGCTGGCTGTGGGGAGCCGCCTGATGCTGGCTGTGGGGAGCCGCCTGATGCTGGCTGTGGGGAGCCGCCTGATGCTGGCTGTGGGGAGCCGCCTGATGCTGGCTGTGGGGAGCCGCCTGATGCTGGCTGTGGGGAGCCGCCTGATGCTGGCTGTGGGGAGCCGCCTGATGCATGAGTGTCCATTATTGCTGGAGAAAATCTGTTGATGGGAAAGGGGGTCTATTGCTGTGGGGGTCTATTGTTGCTAGCTCCAGGGGGTACATTTTACTGTCTGCCTTTATCATTTGATAATGCCATCAAAAAATTCTTGTCACCACAAAATATTTTGTTTGTGTTCTATAAAAGGGGTGATACTCGGAGGGGAGTAGAGGGTGGAACCAGGGAAAAGTGCTTGGGGTGGAAACAGTGACTCAGAATGGGAGGGGTTCCTGTACCTATTCTCTGAGGGGGGGAAAGCCCTGAATAAATCTCAGACCTTTATTCCTGGGCAGCCAACTGCAACAGTGTGCAGATGCAAGGGGGGCACAAATATGCTGGAGACTTCGCCAAACAAGAGGCAGCCTGATTTGCGTTCTAGCTGTGTTACTAATTCGTTTGATAAATGTCCCCCATTTATGCAGACATAATTGCCACAATTAGATTTCTAAACTATTTTGCTGCACAGGAAGCAGAGTTGGAAGCGAAAGTCTACAGAGCGTCTAGGATTCTACTGTACGAATAGATAACTAGGATAATGAGATTAATATAAAGTCAGTTCCTTCAGTGTTTAATGGGTTGGAGAGCAGGAGATATCCTATTGAGGATATTTTCTTCCTTGTGTCCAGGCTACACATAAACTCCCACTGTACATCAGACATATATTTCTATGATGATGAACATCTGTTTGTTTCAGCACTTGGCGCCGTTCCGTCCCCGTTTGATTGCTACCTCTGTAACCGCGGCCTGAAGACTTTACCTCTGCGAATGAGGCAGCACTACCACAATGCTCTGGCTGTAGCCATGTATCTCGAGAAGGACCCTCGTGTTGACAAAGTCATCTTCCCAGGTAGAACATCCAAACTGTTTAAAGGGTCATTTCAGGTTCTGCAGGAGAGGCGAATTTACAGGTTCTAATTTATAAAACATGCATTCTCTGCATTAATGTGAAAAACCTTAAATGCTCAGCTGGGCCAGCACCCGGCAATAGTGTCTGAGGTGTAGGAACAAAGATCCACCTGGAGGGCTTTGAGTTTTATTTGTTTAGATAGCAACTTTGACTTTCTTGATCCTTTTTTACTGGCATCAGGTATGCAAGCCAGTTATTGCAGCTAGCATTAGCAAATACAGTAGAGGTCAGCAAGTCTCCACATATTTCTTAGGTGAATTATCAACCAATCCAAGAACTGCGTCACACTGACTTGGGGGAAATCTTTTTCTAGATCAATGTAGTCTTCTTCTTTTCTTTTTTTTCTTTCCTTTTTCTCTTTCCCCTTTTTTTTCTTCTCCCCTTTTTTTCCCCCCTCTCCTCCCCCCCCTCTTTCCCCCCCTTCTCTCCTCTCCCCCCCCCTCTTTCCCCCCCCCTCTTTCCCCCCCCCTCTTTCCCCCCTTCTCTCTCCTCCCCCCTTCTCTCTCCTCCCCCCTTCTCTCTCCTCCCCCCTTCTCTCTCCTCCCCCCTTCTCTCTCCTCCCCCCCCCCCCTCTTTCCCCCCTTCTCTCTCCTCCCCCCCCCCCTCTTTCCCCCCTTCTCTCTCTCCTTCCCCCCCCCCCCTCTTTCCCCCCTTCTCTCTCTCCTTCCCCCCCCCCCCTCTTTCCCCCCTTCTCTCTCTCCTTCCCCCCCCCCTCTTTCCCCCCTTCTCTCTCTCCTTCCCCCCCCCCTCTTTCCCCCCTTCTCTCTCTCCTTCCCCCCCCCCTCTTTCCCCCCTTCTCTCTCTCCTTCCCCCCCCCCTCTTTCCCCCCTTCTCTCTCTCCTTCCCCCCCCCCTCTTTCCCCCCTTCTCTCTCTTCTTCCTCCCCCCCCCTCTTTCCCCCCTTCTCTCTCTTCTTCCTCCCCCCCCCTCTTTCCCCCCTTCTCTCTCTTCTCCCCCCCCCTCTTTCCCCCCTTCTCTCTCTTCTCCCCCCCCCTCTTTCCCCCCTTCTCTCTCTTCTCCCCCCCCCTCTTTCCCCCCTTCTCTCTCTTCTCCCCCCCCCTCTTTCCCCCCTTCTCTCTCTTCTCCCCCCCCCTCTTTCCCCCCTTCTCTCTCTTCTCCCCCCCCCTCTTTCCCCCCTTCTCTCTCTTCTCCCCCCCCCTCTTTCCCCCCTTCTCTCTCTCCCCCCCCCCCCTTCTCTCCTCCCTCCCTTCCCCCCCCCTTCTCTCCTCCCTCCCTTCCCCCCCCCTTCTCTCCTCCCTCCCTTCCCCCCCCCTTCTCTCCTCCCTCCCTTCCCCCCCCCTTCTCTCCTCCCTCCCTTCCCCCCCCCTTCTCTCCTCCCTCCCTTCCCCCCCCCTTCTCTCCCCCCCCCCCCTCTTTCCCCTTTTAAAATTTATCTTTTATTCTGTTTACTTATTACTTTTAAGGGCTGCCATCCCATCCACAATACGAGCTCACCAAGCGGCAGTGCACCGGTGTCCCTGGTATGGTTACATTCTACGTCAAAGGCAACTTGGAACATGCCAAGATATTTCTGAAGAGTGTGAAGGTGAATATTGTTCTTCAGCAGCTAATATACAGGCTGGATGTTCTGGAATATATTATTGACTTGCATTATAAAGCTACATATTCCAGCAGCTTGTCTGGCCCTGGTATACAGCATGTCGAGGACCCACAGACCTATCCTCACTAGTTACAAGGGTGTAGGTATGAGCTTAAAGGTTGCTAGCTGTCAGAGCCACATAAATAACACACAAATGAAAGCAACTTTTTTTTTTTTTAGTTCTATATTGCACCCTTCAGCAGGCCATGTGACTCTGGTACCTAGCACATGGAGCCCTATGCCCTTTAGAATAGCCATATAATTGATCTGAGATGTGTGGTGATAATATATTGTAAGAGGGCGGGTTCAATTTGATATAGAGCAGTAAACATGTACAAAACAGTTACACCCAGCAAAAGTCCAAGGAGGTTTATTCTGCTCTTTTTAAGCAAGGCAGCAAACACCATTTCAATGCAGGACTTTAGAACTTACAACATACAGATCAACACAACTCCAACACAGCCCCAGAGTTGCCATTCACTCTATTAAAGCGGTATTAAACCCAAAAGCAAACCTTTTTGTTATATTGCAACTTACCAATTCCTAGATATGATTGCTGCATTCTTTTTTTCTGTTTCTCCTATTTTTTTCATCTGGTGATCTGGCCAGTAAGTCAGTTTATCTCATCTTTGCAATGGATACATTCTGCAGGAGGAGAACTTTTTCTTTTGAAAAACCATTTACCACTGATAGGGGTGCTTCCAATGATCAGCTTTTTGTTTATGTAAAACCTCCAAAAGGGAAAAGTGGTTTGCTGTAACTGCTTATAAAGTATTAGTGTAATTTCACAGGTTGTGTGGATTGGATGCAGTTCAAACTACATCCAATCTGCATATATGAACCAACATTGCTTCCTTTTTGGTGCCTGTTTACATATGTCAGGTGCACTGGCAGTGCAGATTTAGTGTGTTTTTTTAGAGTCCTGAGCAGTACCTTCAGGTTCAGGTGCAGATTACAGGCTATTGACTTCTATGGGAACCATTCCTAAATGGCATATGTGTGAACAGGATACAATCCTGAGTTAATCCTGTCCTGAAGCTGATGTAAACCTGACATGATCCTCTGAATAACTACTGTATCAATTGGCTGTGACACCTGAGCTTCAATTCGCATCATACATGTGTGAATCAGCTCTTAGCTAGGGTTTGGCTCCAATTTGTTAGATGGACTAGCAGATTTAGATACACTAACACGCCCCTCCCCCCAGATTAATAATGCTGTTCTCCAAAGATGCCCCCCCCCGTGCTCCTTCATCCAGAGTGGCGGTGCTCTAATACAGGAGGTGTTACTGGTTGGATCTCCAGGTGAAAACTGAGGGGTAAAAAAAGCCTAAAATAGAAAATGAATGCAGCCACCAAATCTGGTAACGTGCAATAGATTACATTTTAGACTTTGGGCTTATTGCCACTTTAAGGCCGCTAGGAATCTGCTGATCTGTGTCACGCCTGTACACAGGCTCTTTAGTTGTGCAGAACTGATTAGGTGGGACTGTGACCTCTGTAAACTACTGCAAAGCTTGCTAGTAGTCTATAACTAGAAACAAAGATTAAAATGTTTATACCTAAAGTACAAATTTCCCTAACCAAAAATTTGTCTTTAGCACTGTAGTCGCAGCACGTTATTTGTACATACTGCATGCCTAGATGGTAATGTGGTGATCATTCTGCTAACAAAACCTGTCTTGATAGGTTTTTGCTTTGGCTGAAAGTCTTGGTGGATATGAAAGTTTGGCTGAGCATCCGTAAGTATAACAGAGTTGTAAGGTGTGTTTTTTTTTTTGTTTTTTTTGTTTTTTTACATTTTAGTTTAACCACTAGCCTACAGGGTACTTATACCCCCTTCCTGTCCAGGCCAATTTCCAGCTTTCAGCGCTGTCACACTTTGAATGACAAATGCGTGGTCACGCAACACTGTACCAATATGAAATTTTTATAATTTTTTTGAAACCGCTTTCTTTTGGTGGTATTTAAGAAAAAATAAAAATCCCAGAGGTGATTGAACAAACCAAAAACCACTGAAAATTTAGAAAAGTTTTTTCTTCGTTTTTTGTTATACAATTTTCTAAATATGTGATTTTTCTCCTTCACTGATGTGCACTAACGAGATTGCGGTGATGGGCACTGATAGGCTGCACTGATGAGGCACTGGTAGGTTGCACTGATGGGCATTGACAGGCATCACTGATGCATGGCACTGACTCAGTGCTCAGATGGGCACTGATATGTGGCATTGATGTGCACTAGTATGCACTGATATGTGGCACTTATGGGCACTGGCACGTGGCACTGCTGGGGCTACACTGATCATCAGGGCACACTGATCATCAGTGCCCTGATGATCAGTGTACATGTTCCCTCCACAGAAAGCCGATTACTGGCTCTCCTCTCCTCTCAAGCTGTCAGCGTGACACCTCGAAAGGAGAGAAATGCCGATAACCGGCATTTCCGTGTTTATATGTGATCAGCTGTGATTTGGACACAGCTGATCACATGACTGAGCCGACATCTTCAGCTTTCTGTGATCCGCTGTGTCTGAGGGGCACCGTGCACCGGCAATCGCCACGCTGCGCGCTCCCTGAGCCGCGCATGCACGGTGAGAATGGTGGGACGTCATATGACGTCCTATCAGAACGAGAGAACCACCTTGCGCCCGTCATTGTACTATATGGCGGGCGGAAGGTGGTTAAAGCCACTTGGCAGATGTTGGTTTTTATCATAATGTATTAAATCCTTATCTCTAGATGTAAGCCCTGGATCATAACTGTTATGTGGGGAGAGAACATATTTATAAAGCTGCATCATGCTTGCCCCAATGTCTATTAAGCGCCATAAGAATTCTCTTCTCAAACACCTCTTGATTGCTGCAAAGGCCTGCATACCCTCCATGTGGAAAGACTGATCCACCTAGAGAAGAACAATGGCTTGCTGGAGTAGCCAATATTCAGTTATTGTAGCATCTTACTGTGGGAATAATGACCAGACTGAAAAATATTTTGAAATCTGGGCACCTTGTTTCCCCCCCCCTTCCATTCTTCCCAAGAGCCTTCTTCCCCCTACTTAATGGGCTTTGCCTCAGCCCACCCCCAATCCCCTTTCTGGTTACACAGCAGTTAAGCTGGTCAAAGATCATCAGGGACCTGCCGAGATTTGACCCATCTACGGGTAGGCTGGCTGTTCCCAGGTCGATCCATCAATCAACTAGGGTACAACCAGCTTGTCAGATTTAATTTTTTTTTTTGTGCAATTACTGCCGGAGGCTATATCCACTAGCAGTAATCATTGTGTTCTGCCAGTTGTGAAGGCTTCCCACTGGCACAACACAATAAGGCTGTAAGTGGGATTCCCCCATCAACCCTGAGTGTGTATGGGTTATCGAGCAAGGTTTTTTTTTTTTTTTTTTTTTTTCTTTTCTTGCCACACATGGTGGAAAGGGGGAAAAAATTGCAACATCCAGGCTTTGAATTTTATCCCAATCCTTCATTCCTTTCCACTCACTGCTTTAATGTTTTTTTCTAGAAAAAGAAAA
>NW_028320071.1:120000-147445 GCF_062004578.1 Staurois parvus | reverse complement strand
GCACATGGCAGCAGAGTGTGGCGATGGAGACAGCAGCAATGGGAGGCCGTACAGGGACCCATGAGAGACTCTGGACTTGGCAGCAGCATGAGGAGGCGGTATATAGGGGCCCATGGCAGATTAGGGGCCTGGCAGCAGCTATGTGAGGCCCGTAATCTGCCTGCACCCTATGTCAAAAAATTTAACACACCAGCAGTGTGAAGAGACCTGAAAGTGGCACATGGCAGCAGAGTGTGGCGATGGAGACAGCAGCAATGGGAGGCCGTACAGGGACCCATGAGAGACTCTAGACTTGGCAGCAGCATGAGGAGGCGGTATATAGGGGCCCATGGCAGATTAGGGGCCTGGCAGCAGCTATGTGAGGCCCGTAATCTGCCTGCACCCTATGTCAAAAAATTTAACACACCAGCAGTGTGAAGAGACCTGAAAGTGGCACATGGCAGCAGAGTGTGGCGATGGAGACAGCAGCAATGGGAGGCCGTACAGGGACCCATGAGAGACTCTGGACTTGGCAGCAGCATGAGGAGGCGGTATATAGGGGCCCATGGCAGATTAGGGGCCTGGCAGCAGCTATGTGAGGCCCGTAATCTGCCTGCACCCTATGTCAAAAAATTTAACACACCAGCAGTGTGAAGAGACCTGAAAGTGGCACATGGCAGCAGAGTGTGGCGATGGAGACAGCAGCAATGGGAGGCCGTACAGGGACCCATGAGAGACTCTGGACTTGGCAGCAGCATGAGGAGGCGGTATATAGGGGCCCATGGCAGATTAGGGGCCTGGCAGCAGCTATGTGAGGCCCGTAATCTGCCTGCACCCTATGTCAAAAAATTTAACACACCAGCAGTGTGAAGAGACCTGAAAGTGGCACATGGCAGCAGAGTGTGGCGATGGAGACAGCAGCAATGGGAGGCCGTACAGGGACCCATGAGAGACTCTAGACTTGGCAGCAGCATGAGGAGGCGGTTTATAGGGGCCCATGGCAGATTAGGGGCCTGGCAGCAGCTATGTGAGGCCCGTAATCTGCCTGCACCCTATGTCAAAAAATTTAGCACACCAGCAGTGTGAAGAGACCTGAAAGTGGCACATGGCAGCAGAGTGTGGCGATGGAGACAGCAGCAATGGGAGGCCGTACAGGGACCCATGAGAGACTCTGGACCTAGCAGCAGCATGAGGAGGCGGTATATAGGGGCCTATGGCAGATTAGGGGCCTGGCAGCAGCTATAGGAGGCCCGTAATCTGCCAGCACCCTATGTCAAAAAATTAAACACACCAGCAGTGTGAGGAGACCTGAAAGTGGCACATGTTTGAGGCATGATTCATGGCGGATTTAGTCAGTTGTGTCAGGAACTGGTGGTTTGAAATCCAGACTAATCCACGCCTGATTCATTTTCACAAACGTGAGTCTCTCCACACTTTGGGTGGACAGTCGTGTCCTCCGCGGAGTTACAATACCTCCTGCCGCACTAAACACGCGCTCCGATGCCACGCTACTGGCCGGGCATGACAGCCTTTCAAGGGCAAATTCAGCTAGTTGGGGCCAAAGGTCAAGTTTCGTTGCCCAGTAGTCAAGGGGATTGTCTACCTCGGTTGGCAGGGTGCTGTCCAAGTAGGCCCAAGCCTGTTGTTTGAGCTCCTGCTCCAGGTCCACCTGATGCTGCTGCTGCTGCTGCGGCTGGTTAGTAGTTTCCTCACTGCGCTGGTGAAGAAAGCTACTCATCATCGACTGCAGACTGAGGCAGCCACTGCTGGTGGAGCTGCCACTGCTCCTACCACCCCACCCCTCCCCTGCTGCCATGCCAGCGGAACGCGAGCGCACAGGGCCCACAGTGTCTGAGGATGGACGTTGGCGCACAAAGGCAGAGACCAACTGACTACATAGGTGGTTTTTATAGTACGTAATTTTGGCCTCCCTCTCAGCAGGTGTGAAAAAGGCCACCATTTTGGACCGGTAGCGAGGGTCCAACAAGGTGGACAGCCAAAAGTCATCCCTCTGTCTGATGGTTATTATTCGGCTGTCGCTACGCAAGCAACCGAGCATGCTATGGGCCATTTGTGCCAAGGAATGCGAGGGACTCCCTGCCTCCATCTCCACAGCATACTGCCACGGTGCGTCTGGGTCCTCTGTCTCCTCCTCCTCCTCCTCTACCAGATGCTCCTGCTCCTCCACTCCTGTCCGCTGAGTGGAAAAACCACCCATTTCACTCAATAATTCCTGAGCACAAATGTCCTCCTCTACCTCCTCGTCTTCTTCCTGTCCTGCCCCCACAGGGGTCATGTGGCGTTGAGATCTGTGCGCCACGTCTACCGCACCCTGACCAGCCATTGTTAACAGCATTTGTTCCAGGACGTGCAACAGAGGAATGACGTCGTTCATCCCATAGTCCTGCCGACTCACGAATAGCGTGGCCTCCTCAAAGGGCCTGAGCAAGCGGCAGGTGTCACGCATGAGCTGCCAATGGCTGACATCGAAGTTACACAGGGGAGTACCTTTATCCGCTTGTAACATCAGGAAATCGGTGATGGCCTTTCGCTGCTCGTAAAGGCGGTCTAACATGTGTAGGGTTGAATTCCACCTTGTTGCAACGTCGCAGATCAGGCGATGCTGTGGAATTCCGTTCTGCCGCTGCAGCTCAATGAGGGTGTTCTTTGCGGTGTAGGAATGGCTGAAATGCATGCACAGTTTACGTGACATTTTAAGGATGTCTTGCAGTGGGATGGTGGATTTTAGGAACCGCTTGACAACCAGATTGAACACGTGAGCCATGCATGGCGCATGGCACAACCTTCCTTGACGCAGAGCAGACACCATGTTCTTTCCGTTGTCAGTCAACATGGTTCCGATTTTTAGTTTGCGCGGAGACAGCCATCTGTCGATTTCTCTGTTCATTACACTCAGCAGTTCCTCCCCTGTGTGACTACGTTCGCCAAGGCATACCAGGTGCAGCACAGCGTGACACCGTTGCGCCCTGCACATGTGATATGCCGGTCGGGTAATGGGACTTGGCACGGGGGTGGCGGCTGAGGACACGGCGGAAAAAGAGGTGGTAGAGGCGGACATGCTTGCTGGACCAAGGACGTGCAAACGTGGAGGCAAAAGCGTCGTGACCTGTCCAAGTTGCTGGTGCGGCTGTGCCGGCACCACGTTCACCCAGTGGGCCGTAAATGACATGTACTGTCCCTGACCGTAGTTACAGCTCCACACGTCGGCGCTGCCGTGCACTTTGGCAGAGACCGACATGCTCAAAGACTGGCCCACCATCTCTTCTACATGTGAATGCAGGGCTGGCACTGCCTTTTGGGCAAAGAAATGACGGCTTGGCACTCTCCACCGCGGCGCGGCACAAGCCATCATTTCTCGGAAAGGTAGTGAGTCCACCAGTTGGAAAGGAGGGACTGCAGCACCGCTGTAGTCCCAACATGGGCCCCCTGGCCACGCTTGCATTTCTGGCCACATAGTCGACATACGGCTACGTTTACTTCCTCGGGCGGCTTGAGGAAAAATTGCCACACCACCGAGTAGGAAACTTTGCCCCCGCTACTCTTCACTGGCTGACTGCTACTTCCTCCGTGCGCACCGGCACCACTACTGGCCGTGGTGGTAGGCTGCAGTGGAGCTGGTGCTCTACTCCGTGGACGTTTGGCTCCACTGACACTGATGCGACCCTGCTGCTGTCTCCTGGGCAACCCACCGACTGTTTTGCTCGCTGCCAAGCTGCCACCCTCTTCTCCTGATGATGCGGAAGAAATTGCCTGATGACGACGAGGCTGCCAAGTGCGATCAACCTCCTCATCATCAAGTAGGGTCTCCGCCTCACTACTAGCCCCCTCGGCTGCGTCTGGGTCAGGAGACAGACCTGTCTCTAGACCGGCTACCGAGCCACTCTCCTCGCCAGTACTTGTTCGCTTGGCTGCTGAAAAGGCCGATGTCTCCCCCCGTTCCTGACCGCCCTCTGTTAGCTCTTCCTCACTGTACAGTGGGGCTGAGCCCACAGCATGCGATACTTCGCTTGGTGAGGGAACAGCAAAGGACAGGGGCAGGTAGAGGACACGTGATTTCAGTGGGCTTGCTCCCGGGCCATGCCAACTAACGGTTGTGTCTGACGTACCCACCGACCGTTGGCTGTAGGTGTCAGAGGTGACCTGGGAAGAGGAAGACGACCGAGCCAACCAATCAATGACGGCAGGGTTGTCGGTGGAGACACGACCGCTGGATGACACCGGGAGCACTGGCCTCTGGCTGCGAATACTGCTGCCTCGACCCCTTCCTCTGCTGCCACGTCTGCTCGCTCCTAAAACATTGCCTCCTCTGCCACTCCTCTGCATGTTGTCTGACATACTATTTAATTCAACGATTAGGTGTCCCTGAGTAACAATTCTCTGGCACTCAGTAACAATTCTGTCTGTCCCTGAGTATGAATTCTGTGGCCCTGAGTAACAATTCTGTGTCTGTGCGAGTAACAATTCTGTGTCTGTGCGAGTAACAATTCTGTGTCTGTGCAAGTAACAATTTTGTGTCTGTGCGAGTAACAATTCTCTGGCACTCAGTAACAATTCTGTCTGTCCCTGAGTAACAATTCTCTGGCACTCAGTAACAATTCTGTCTGTCCCTGAGTAACAATTCTCTGGCACTCAGTAACAATTCTGTCTGTCCCTGAGTATGAATTCTGTGGCCCTGAGTAACAATTCTGTGTCTGTGCGAGTAACAATTCTGTGTCTGTGCAAGTAACAATTTTGTGTCTGTGCGAGTAACAATTCTCTGGCACTCAGTAACAATTCTGTCTGTCCCTGAGTAACAATTCTCTGGCACTCAGTAACAATTCTGTCTGTCCCTGAGTAACAATTCTCTGGCACTCAGTAACAATTCTGTCTGTCCCTGAGTAACAATTCTCTGGCACTCAGTAACAATTCTGTGTCTGTGCGAGTAACAATTCTGTGTCTGTGCAAGTAACAATTTTGTGTCTGTGCGAGTAACAATTCTCTGGCACTCAGTAACAATTCTGTCTGTCCCTGAGTAACAATTCTCTGGCACTCAGTAACAATTCTGTCTGTCCCTGAGTAACAATTCTCTGGCACTCAGTAACAATTCTGTCTGTCCCTGAGTATGAATTCTGTGGCCCTGAGTAACAATTCTGTGTCTGTGCGAGTAACAATTCTGTGTCTGTGCAAGTAACAATTTTGTGTCTGTGCGAGTAACAATTCTCTGGCACTCAGTAACAATTCTGTCTGTCCCTGAGTAACAATTCTCTGGCACTCAGTAACAATTCTGTCTGTCCCTGAGTAACAATTCTCTGGCACTCAGTAACAATTCTGTCTGTCCCTGAGTAACAATTCTCTGGCACTCAGTAACAATTCTGTCTGTCCCTGAGTAACAATTCTCTGGCACTCAGTAACAATTCTGTGTCTGTGCGAGTAACAATTCTGTGTCTGTGCAAGTAACAATTTTGTGTCTGTGCGAGTAACAATTCTCTGGCACTCAGTAACAATTCTGTCTGTCCCTGAGTATGAATTCTGTGGCCCTGAGTAACAATTCTGTGTCTGTGCGAGTAACAATTCTGTGTCTGTGCAAGTAACAATTTTGTGTCTGTGCGAGTAACAATTCTCTGGCACTCAGTAACAATTCTGTCTGTCCCTGAGTAACAATTCTCTGGCACTCAGTAACAATTCTGTCTGTCCCTGAGTAACAATTCTCTGGCACTCAGTAACAATTCTGTCTGTCCCTGAGTATGAATTCTGTGGCCCTGAGTAACAATTCTGTGTCTGTGCGAGTAACAATTCTGTGTCTGTGCAAGTAACAATTTTGTGTCTGTGCGAGTAACAATTCTCTGGCACTCAGTAACAATTCTGTCTGTCCCTGAGTAACAATTCTCTGGCACTCAGTAACAATTCTGTCTGTCCCTGAGTAACAATTCTCTGGCACTCAGTAACAATTCTGTCTGTCCCTGAGTAACAATTCTCTGGCACTCAGTAACAATTCTGTCTGTCCCTGAGTAACAATTCTCTGGCACTCAGTAACAATTCTGTGTCTGTGCGAGTAACAATTCTGTGTCTGTGCAAGTAACAATTTTGTGTCTGTGCGAGTAACAATTCTCTGGCACTCAGTAACAATTCTGTCTGTCCCTGAGTAACAATTCTCTGGCACTCAGTAACAATTCTGTCTGTCCCTGAGTAACAATTCTCTGGCACTCAGTAACAATTCTGTCTGTCCCTGAGTAACAATTCTGTCTGTCCCTGAGAATGAATTCTGTGGCCCTGAGTAAGAATTCTCTGGCACTCAGTAACAATTCTGTCTGTCCCTGAGTAACAATTCTCTGGCACTCAGTAACAATTCTGTCTGTCCCTGAGTAAAAATTCTGTGGCCCTAATAACGTTTCTGTGGCCCTAAGTAACAATTCTCTGGCACTGAGTGAAAATTCTGTCTGTCCCTGAGTATGAATTCTGTGGCCCTAACTAGCGTTTCTTTGTCCCTAAATAACGATTCTGTGGCCCTCATTAACAAGTCTGTGTCCCTGAGTAATGGTTCTCTGTCCCTAAGTAACTTCTCTCTGTCCCCAATTCTCGTTTCTGTGGCCCTAACTCTGTCCCTGTCCCTAGTACAGAGCGGTCTGCCTCTGTTCAATGACTGCAGGCAAATGAAGAATTCCAAAATGGCCGCTATATATACCTCGACCATTACACAGTGCTGGCTGGCTGGCTGCTGATTGGCTGATGCGATCACATGTCGTTGAGGAATGCATTATGGGGCAGCGCGCCTTGTCTGCGCGCCTTCCCCGACATCCCCGCTCCGTCGCCGCACATGTCAGCCGCCATTTTCGGAAAAATTTCGATTCGCGCGTCCGAATTAGGCTGTTTTTCGGATTCGGCACGAATCGAAATTTTTCCGATATTCGACTCGAATTCCACTTCGGATACTTCGATTCGCTCATCTCTAATTGTGACTCTGATGACGTCTAGACAGGATTCTGAAATTGGATTGATAATGTGTTTGTTACGTAAGTGATGGCAACACTTGGAGAACAGCCAAGATGACTATCCTTTATCTCGGTGTCCACGTCACGCATTTACCCAGGCTGCTCAGCTGAAAATACCCAAATCATTGCAGGACAATTAAAAGATGACCCCGCCATCTACACTTTTTGTGTAGTGGGGGGCAATTATGGCAGTTATATTAGAACTGTGCTCACAGTTTTGGTGTGTGTAAATGAAAAATAATATAAGGTCTTGGCAGGGTTGCTTTTTTAACGTAAAGATCTGCTGATAGTCTTGCTTGGATGGATCAATAAAAAGTAATACAAGGGTATAAATAATTTCCTTCACTGGAGAAAAGGCTGCTCCAGGCTCCTGTCCTTGTTAAGAAAATGTCTAAGTCCTAGGAGATTAGTCAACGTGCTATATGGCCTACAAAAAACACCTTGACTTTCAGATACTGTATATGGTCAACACTGGGGGATTAGGGAGCAGCTTGCTGGACTTCTCATTCCAATACCATGGATATCAATATGGAGTTGGCCTAGTTATGTGGCTATAACTTCTTGCACGCCTCGGGGAAACTTTTCAGATTTTGCAGTCTGTCTGTGGGAATGTGTGCCCATTCGTGAAGTCAGGTGATGTTGAATACGAAGATTTGGCTCACACATTGAGAACCAAAAGAAAAGGGAGACGACTTTGCTTACACATTGGGCACCAAAAAAGGAAGAAGACTTGGCTTACACATTGGGCACCAAAAAAGGAAGAAGACTTGGCTTACATATTGAGCACCAAAAAAGGAAGAAGACTTGGCTTACATATTGAGCACCAAACAAAAAGGAAGAAGACTTGGCTTACACATTGGGCACCAAAAAAGGAAGAAGACTTGGCTTACACATTGGGCACCAAAAAAGGAAGAAGGCGGCTTGGCTTACATATTGGGCACTAAAAAAGGAACACATTGGGCACCAAAAAAGGAAGAAGACTTTGCTTACACATTGGGCACTAAAAAAGGAAGAAGACTTGGCTTACATATTGGGCACTAAAAAAGGAAGAAGACTTGGCTTACACATTGGGCACCAAAAAAGGAAGAAGATTTGGCTTACACATTGGCACTAAAAAAAGAAGAAGACTTGGCTTACACATTGGGCACCAAAAAAGGAAGAAGACTTGGCTTACACATTGGGCACTAAAAAAGGAAGAAGACTTGGCTTACACATTGGGCACCGAAAAAGGAAGAAGACTTGGCTTACACATTGGGCACCGAAAAGGAAGAAGACTTGGCTTACACATTGGGCACCAAAAAAGGAAGAAGACTTGGCTTACACATTGGGCCCCACAGTGGGCATAAAAAAAAAAAAAAAAAAGGAAAACTTGGCTTATACATTGGGCACCAAAAAAAAAAAAGGATGATGACTTGGCTTACCCATTGGGCCCCAAAAAATAGATGAAGACTTGTCTTACACAATGGACACCAAAAAAAAGGAAGAAGACTTGGCTTACACATTGGGCCCCACACTGGGCACCAATAAAAGGAAGAAGACGACTTGGCTTAGACATTGGGCCCCACATTCAGCAAACAAAAAATGGAAGAATACTTGGCTTACACATTGGGCAACAAAAAAGAAAGAAGACTTGGCTCACAGTGTTCCATCTCATCTTAAAAGGTGTTCAGTAGGGTTGTGGTCACGGCTTTGTGCAGGCCGCTGGAGTTCATCCACACCAAACTGGTCAAACCATGTCCTTATGGAGCTGGCTTTATGCACGTGAACTCAAGAATTTTGAGGCATGTCCACAAATGTTTATAGTTATCCATATTTTTATTTTTAACATTTGAGCGTCGGTCAACTTGAAGGCATTTAACGTCTGCTGGCACTTGGATGTCCCCAGGTCTTCTACATTTCCGTATCTAAGCAAAGATGATCAATTACTGAGGTGACCACAGCCAGGGATGGAAACAGAATACAAGACCACACTAGGGGTTGGAACCAAAAGACAAATTTGAGCCAAAAGAGAAGTGGGAAAAGCTGAGGGTCATGGCCTTAAAGCAAAGTCAGTAAACAGAACAGAGATGAATAAAAAGCCAACAGCCTATAAAATACAATCACATCCAGCCATATTACAGGGGTGGTTTCTTAAAAAAAGAGACAGTCTATTCAATTGCCAGAAACAAAAGAAAGATGGCCTAGTAGAATTTCCAAGTTGCTCTTCCTTTTATTGTTGCCCAATGCCTAAGTCAAGTCTCCTTCCTTTGTAGGTGCCCAATGTGTCAGTCAAGTCTTCTTCCTTTTTTGGTGCCCAATGTGAGGACTTCCAAACCCACAACCCCCCCCCCCCCAGTGATGGGCAAGTCACCAGTGCTGACACATGCCCACCAATATCTAGAAGCATCAGGTACTTTCTTCCTTCCCAGAAGTTGGATGGAGGGCAAAGCATAACCAATGTAACCTGCAAGAGATATAGGAAGGCAGGGGGGGATATAACTGGCCTCCATCTACCAAAATCGGAAATGTCAGTGTTGGGTTGCTTGACTCCTTAAAAAGTACACTGGATTTTGCCACACATTTGAAAATACTGAATTTAGGAGTAGAATGCAAGCACCCTTATCCATCTTCCTAAGCACTCCAGAGGCCCTGAAACCAGAGACACTCTAATATGCAAATCTTGGCTTATGCAAGAAAGTATTTGCTCCACTGTCTTCTATATCCCAGCTTTTTACTGGTTGCTTATGCTCGTGCTGATAAATGAGGAGTTGAGATGTCCATGACAGGGTGGCCGAGGTGTTACTGGTTAAGCACCACATTTATACAAACTGCAGCCCGGGGGCGTATGTGGCCCTTTGTATCACGTACCTGGTGATGGAGGCCAATGGAGAGAGGGCTTCCCTTGCAGCTAAGTTCCCGACTCCCGTGAGAGTGGGACAGCGGGAGACAGGCCCAAAGTTGCACAGGTTGCCTGTAGGAGTGCTGGTTGGTGGTCCACTCAGAAGCACAGCTGGTGCATGGGGATAGGTCTGCAGACAGGAGGCGCCTGTGCGAGGTCTGCAAGCCCTTCCGGGATTTAGATGTTTACTGGGTAGTCGATTCAAGCCAAGGTCAGGTACCAGGTGGGAATCAGAGCAGACGTAGTCAGATGGGATAGCCAAGGTCATTCACAGAGGAGAGAGAGAGTATCCGTAAGCCAGGCCGAGGTCAGATCAGGGGTAAGGCAGAGTAGACAGGTCCTGGAGCAAGCCGAGTCAGTAACAGGAAATCTCGGGTCAAAGTCACAGGAACAGGGCATGGGGAGCTAGAGATCATCCAGCAACTAGAAGAAGTGATGAGCCTTATAAAGGCAGTCTAGCACTGGACTGAGGCTGATGTGTCCTTCTGCGGCCATGCAGAGTACTGGCAGAAATGCCAGCTCTTCCAGCACTTCTGCCGTGGACAAGACCCTGACACTTTGCTTGCCTTGTTTGGGGCACTGACATCATTGGTGGGACACCATTCCTCACACTGACACCATCGATGGCACTATTCTTCTCATTTTTAACCAAAGGACCTTCTTCCTCCTATTACAACCAAATGATGAAGTGTATGCCAACTGATGCCAGGGCATTTTCTACTCCCCCTGGCTAAAGTCCAACCCCCCCTAAGGTCTGGAGGACAGTACCAGCCCTTTGCTTAGAAAATTTGAAGACCTCTAGTCCAGACCAACACATTAGACCTCAAAGAGTGACAAATGAGGAAAACGGCATGGAAAGATTTGTCTTCCGAGGAACAGATGGCTATAGGCCCAAAACACGAGGGACGACTGGGACCAGCAGCCGGCCATTTATAGCCCTGGTTTCTGTCCATCCCATCGGCTGAGCAATATCAGAACATTGTTTTAGGTGACCCAAGCGCTACCATTTGTGTTTTGTAATCAGCGACATGTTCACAATAGTCCCCCTGTTAGCAGGTTCAGCTGTCAGCCCGTGAATAGAGACGCGTCTGTCCCCGCTGAGAAGCTCGGAAAGGCTGCGTGCCGGAGATAGTGGGCTGCCATGGGGCCGTAGGGGCCAGTGTGTGCTGGAGATAGAAGCCATCTTTCACGAGGAAGGAACGGATGAGAGGAGAGCGAGCGGAAAGCCTGCATGTGCGAGTGTGATAAATGTGGCGGCATGATAAGTACATGACAGCTGACATCGGAGGATATTCCCTTTCATTGCCTCAATATCTCCGGCACGGCACAAGTGCTATTATCATGAAGTGAGACTGCAGGTCGCTGCAGTCACATAAGCAGCCAGGAGTGGATGAATATGTCTCTCCGGAGCCCGCAGAGGACCTGTCATTGCTCTCAAATCTTGCCTGCCATTTACAGCTCGGGTCTCAAAGCATATAAATACAGTGGGGGAGGGGTGGCAGAGGGTGCGGAGGTCCCAGGGCTCGGGTGCGGAGGTCCCAAGGCTCGGGTGCACAGGGGCCCCCAACAGATTTAGGACACTTAACCCAAATCTTATAAATTGTTGGTTGGGTTCCATTTATGGGAAAGTCGATATTCGAGCTATGGGTGGCATCGACCATCTGGTTGGGGTGAAAATTGCTGGAAGCTCCTATTCCACCCCCTCCTACCACGGGGGGGGGGGGGTATCTGCTTGCTATGGGTTCCTCATATCAGCTTTTTAAATTTGCAGCACTAAAGTAATGGTGATCCTGCCTTGAAGGTCCTTTTTCAGGCACTTCCTGTTATAGGGTGACAACGCTCTGTCACCATCTCTAAATCGTCCTTCTGCATTGTTACCCTGGTGATCCTGCCATGAAGGTCCTTGTTCTGGCACCTTCACTTATGGGGCAAGAATGCTCTGTCCTATTCTCCGAATTGTTCTGTGTTGTCACCCTGGTGATCCTGCCATGAAGGTCCTTGCTCAGCCACGTCCTGGCACAGGGTGACAATGCTCTGTCCTGTTTCTGAACTGTGCTCCTGTGTTGTCACCATGTTGATCTGGTCATGAAGATCCTTGCTCAGCCACTTCTTGGTATAGGGTGACAATGCTCCGTTCCCATCTTTGAATTGTGCTTCTGCGTTGCCACCCTGGTGATCCTGCCATGAAGGTCCTTGTTCGTGTACGTCCTTTTATAGGGTGACAACGCTTTCTCCCAGTCTCTGAATTGAGCCCCTGCGTTGTCACCATGGTGATCCTGCCATGAAGGTCCTTGCTCAGCCACTTCCTGGTATAGGGTGACAATGCTTCGTTCCCATCTTTGAATTGTGCTTCTGCGTTGCCACCCTGGTGATCCTGCCAAGGAGGTCCTTGTTTTGATACTTCCTGTTTTATGGTGACAACGCTTTCTCTCAGTCTCTGAATAATGCTCTTGCTTTGTCACCTTGGTGATCCTGCCATGAAGCTCCTTGTGCAGGCAACTTCCTGTTATAGGGTGACAACACTCTGCCCTGGTCTCCTGAGTATGCTCCTGCGTTGTCACCGTACCACTGGGTGATGCAGGAAAATCTTGGTAATGCTGGAAGTGGTAATGAAATTGTGCCCCATTGTTGGTATCAGTAGGAGAAATAGTGCCCCATCATTGGTATCAGTGGGAGGAATAGTGCCCCATCATTGGTATCAGTGGGAGGAATAGTGCCCCATCATTGGTGTCAGTGGGAGGAATAGTGCCCCATCATTGGTGTCAGTGGGAGGAATAGTGCCCCATCATTGGTGTCAGTGGGAGGAATAGTGCCCCATCATTGGTGTCAGTGGAAGCAATAGTGCCCCATCATTGGTGTCAGTGGGAGGAATAGTGCCCCATCATTGGTGTCAGTGGGAGGAATAGTGCCCCATCATTGGTGTCAGTGGGAGGAATAGTGCCCCATCATTGGTGTCAGTGGGAGGAATAGTGCCCCATCATTGGTGTCAGTGGGAGGAATAGTGCCCCATCATTGGTGTCAGTGGGAGGAATAGTGCCCCATCAGTGGTGTCAGTGGGAGGAATAGTGCCCCATCAGTGGTGTCAGTGGGAGGAATAGTGCCCCATCAGTGGTGTCAGTGGGAGGAATAGTGCCCCATCATTGGTGTCAGTGGGAGGAATAGTGCCCCATCATGGGTATCAGTGGGAGGAATAGTGCCCCATCATTGGTATCAGTGGGAGGAATAGTGCCCCATCATTGGTATCAGTGGGAGGAATAGTGCCCCATCATTGGTATCAGTGGGAGGAATAGTGCCCCATCATTGGTGTCAGTGGGAGGAATAGTGCCCCATCATTGGTGTCAGTGAGAGGAATAGTGCCCCATCATTGGTGTCAGTGAGAGGAATAGTGCCCCATCATTGGTGTCAGTGGGAGGAATAGTGCCCCAGTGTTGGTGTCAAAGGAAAGAATTATGCTCCATTGTTGGTGCCAGATGTAATAGGGCCCGAAGGGCTGGATAAAGGCAAGCACCTGGTCCCCCGGGCCACAGTTTGGAGACCTCTGAACTAGACGGTAGGGTGGGCACGTTGGAGCACCGTATGAAAGCAGTAGCTAGCCATTGATCTGGAGCTTACGTGTGCTGAGGGTCTGCCACCCCTAACCACCGTGCCCCAGGCGGATGCCCCTCCTGCCCACCCCTCGTCCGGGCCATGACTAAATCTGTGTCGTCAGCACAACAGCAAGGCCGGCCAACGGCCTCTGTAGGCACCCACAAACGTGAAATCTTCCCCCGAACCAAAATCCAAGCATCATGACGTCCTGGAGCATTGTACCAGGTCCCGGACTATGTCTGGGAGTGGTAGGTTCTAAGCATCTTGTATCTGCAGACGACATTCATCAGCCAAATCTCTGCTACTCCGGCTACAACGCCACAAATGCAAATCACCAAGAGGCCAACGGCCTCTGTAGGCACCCACAAACGTGAAATCTTTCCCTGAACCACAGTCCTAGCATGATGACGTCCTGGAGCATTGTACCAGGTCCCGGACTATGTCTGGGAGTGGTATGTTCTAAGCATCTCGTATCTGCAGACGACATTCATCAGCCAAATCTCTGCTACTCCGGCTACAACGCCACAAATGCAAATCACCAAGAGGCCAACGGCCTCTGTAGGCACCCACAAACGTGAAATCTTCCCCCGAACCAAAATCCAAGCATCATGACGTCATGAAGCATTGTACCAGGTCCCGGACTGTGTCTGGGAGAAGCCATTCCTAAGCATCTTGTATCTGCAGATGACATTCATCAGCAGAATCTCTGCTACTCCGGCTACAACGCCACAAATGCAAATCACCGGCACGTCCCAACGATGAACGCACCGCAGAGCCGAGGCGGGTAATTAATCTCCATCTAAATCTCTGCAAACACAATGGAAGCCTCTCGGTGATCGGAACCCTCGGCGTCTTCCAACGAAGAATGAAAAGCAATCTTCTGCAGAACGTCGGGCGCGCTCCGCTCAATCATAATTGGAGTTCAATCTTCCTTCTCCATTGTTAGGAAGGATGAGCTGTCCCACCAGGGAGGAATGCCTTCCCTACAATGAGGGGGACTAATCAGGAGAGGAACGTTCCCGACACCCCGAGGAGGAGCTACCACAATTCATTACAAACACCGACCAGCCGGAACATTATGACCACTGACGGGTGAAGCGAGTCACGTTGGTCATCCTGTGACAATGCCACCCGAAAGTGGCGGCAAGAGCGAGCGTGTCCCCGAAGGTGGGGAAAGCAGAAAAGATGGGCCATGGAGGTGTGCGGGGCAGAAATATTCGTCATGTTTGTTATGCCGGAATGATTCGATTTGGGAATTTGTTTCCTAAATTCATTATTTTCAAATCAAATTCAAAAATCGAAAGTTTAAAACTTCAAAATTCGAATTTCAGAAGAAGGCTATATATTAGTTTTATTTTATTCCATTCTAATCTATTCTATTATTTTCTATTTATTATTATTATTATTATTATACAGTATTTATAAAGCGCCAATAGTTCACTCAGCGCTGTACATTACAAAGGGGGACAGAACATGTGACAGAACAATACCAATACAATGCAAAACATGAGGGGATCGAGGGCCCTGCTCTTTCGAGCTTACAATCTAGGAGGGAGGGGATGGTGGCACAGGAGGAGATAGCTGTGGGGGATGGAGTGGTAGGAAGAGTGGAGGAGGTCGGCAAGTTAGCAGGGGGTGAGGTAGGCTTCCCTGAAGAGATGGGTTTTCAGGGTGCGCCTAAAGGAGAGGAGAGTAGGTGCTAATCTGATGGGTTGGGGCAGGGAGTTCCAGAGGATGGGTGACACCCTGGAGAAGTCCTGGAGGCGGGCATGGGAGGAGGAGACCAGGGAGCTAGAGAGAAGGAGGTCTTGTGAGGAGCGGAGTGTGCGTGTTGGGCGGTACTTGGATATTAGGTCGGTGATGTAGTTCGGGGCAGTATGGTGGACGGCTTTGTACGTCAGTGTTAGGATTTTAAATTTGATCCGTTGCGCAATCGGAAGCCAGTGGAGGGATTGGCAGAGGGGGGTGGCGGAAACGGAGCGTTTGGAAAGGTGAATGAGTCTGGCAGCCGTATTCAGGATCGACTGAAGCGGGGATAGCCTGTGGCGAGGCAGGCCAGTGAGGAGGGAGTTGCAGTAGTCGAGTCGTGATATGATGAGGGAGTGGATGAGCTGTTTAGTGGTTTCTGGGGTTAGGAACGTGCGGATTTTGGCGATGTTGCGGAGGTGGAGTCTGCATGTTGCAGAGGTGGAGTCTGCATGTTGCAGAGGTGGAGTCTGCATGTTGCAGAGGTGGAGTCTGCATGTTGCGGAGGTGGAGTCTGCACGAGTTTGTTAAAGATTGGACTTGGGGCTGGAAGGATAGGTTGGAGTCCAGAATAACACCAAGTACTCTGGCCTGCAGAGCGGGTTTGATATTGGCGTTGTTGGATGTGATGGAGAAGTCAATGGGGGGTGGGGTTCGGGCTGGGGGGAAGACAAGAAACTCGGTTTTGGAGAGATTCAGTTTAAGGAAGTGGAGCGACATCCAGTCTGATATGTCGCTCAGTAGGTGTGTGATTCGGGCTGAGACCAAGGGGGTGAGGTGGGGGGTTGAGAGATAGATTTGTGTGTCGTCGGCATAGAGGTGGTAGTTGAAGCCGTGAGAGTGTATGAGTTGGCCAAGGGAGGAGGTGTAGATGGAGAAGAGAAGGGGCCCAAGGACAGAACCTTGAGGGACCCCAACAGAGAGGGGGAGTGAGGGGGAGGTGGTAGCATTATAGGTAACGCTGAAAGAGCGTTGTGACAGGTAGGATGAGAGCCAGGAGAGAGCAGAATCTCTGAGGCCGAGGGAGTGTAGTATTTTGAGGAGGAGGGGGTGGTCAACTGTGTCGAAGGCCGCAGAGAGGTCAAGGAGTAGGAGCACTGAATAGTGGCCATTAGCTTTGGCGGTTAGAAGGTCGTTGGAGAGTTTGAGTAAGGCGGTTTCGGTGGAGTGTAGGGGGTGGAAGCCAGACTGTAGGGGATCGAGGAGGTTGTTGTCGTTGAGGTGAGAGCATAGGCGGGTGTAGACGAGGCGCTCGAGGAGTTTAGATGTAAGTGGGAGCAGGGAGATGGGTCTGAGGTTGTTCGGGTCATTGGGGTCCAGGGAGGGCTTTTTAAGTATGGGGGTGATGTGTGCATGCTTCAGTGGGGAGGGGAAAGTGCCGGAGGAGAGGGAGAGATTAAAGATGTGGGTGAGGGAGCGTAGGATGGAGGGGGAGGGAGGTCGTAGGAATTGTGAGGGGATAGGGTCGAGGGGGCAGGTGGTGAGGCGGGCATCAGAGAGGATCTTGGAGACTTCCTCGATGGTAGTAGGGTCAAAGGTGCGGAGTGTTGGGGGAGCTTCAGTATGAGGAATGTAGGGTGGGGTGGGAGAGGAGGTCAGAGCAGTGGTGAGGCCGTGGGAGAGGGGTGAAGAGGGGGTAGCTAAGTGAGGGGGAAGGGGGTTGGAGGGAGTTTGAGCAGCGACGAAGTCCCTGTGGGTAATGTCGAGGGGGAGGGGGGATGATGGGGTAGCTGTGTGAGAGGGGACGGGTTGAGAGGGCGTGTGAGTTGCGGCAATGTCCTTGCGAATTGTTTTATATTCTAATTTCTATTCTATAGTTTTATTCTATTTTATTCTATTCTTTTATATTCTATTTGATTCTATTCTATTATATTCTGCTGTTTTATATATTATATTCTGTTTTATTCTATTCTATTCTTTTCTATTCGATTTCATTCCATTTTTTTTATATTCTATTATATTATGTTTTATTCTATTATTTTATATTCTATTTTAGTCTTTTCTGTTCGATGCTATTCTGTTTTATTCTATTATATTCTGTTTGATTTATTATATTCTTTTATATTCTGTTCTTTTATATATATTATATTCTATTTGATTTTATTCTATTCTTTTATATATTATATTCTGTTTTATTCTATTATATTCTATTTGATTTTATCCTAATCTTTTATATTCGATTTTATTATTTTTTTTATATTCTATTATATTATGTTTTATTTTATTATATTATTTCATATTCTATTTTATTCTGTTCTATGCTAGTCTGTTTTTTTCTATTCTTTTCTATTCGATTTTATTCTATTTGTTTCTATTCTGTTTGTTTTATATATTATATGCTATTGCATTTTATTATATTCTGTTCTGTTTTATTCTATTCTTTTCTATTTTATTCTGTCCTATGCTATATTGTTTTTTTCTATTTAGTTCTATTCTTTTCTATTCTGTTCTATAGTTTTAAATCCTATTCTTTTTTTTTTCACATTCTTTATTTAGAAAATGTTCATACAGATAGGAATGCGACAGAATCGGTCTACAGTGGAAACATTGGTCATTCCATAGTTAGACCTGCAAAATACATACACAGAAGCCATTACAGTGCCTTGAAAAAGTCTTCCTCCCCCTTGAAATATTCTCCATGTTGTCATGTTACAACCAGAACCGTCAATGTATTGTATTTGGATTGGATGTGATAGACCAACACAAAGTGGCACATAATTGTGATGTGGAAGCAAACTGAGAAATGGTTCATTGATGGAGGTGGGGAAGGAAGGCTCGTTAATGGTGGTGGGGAGGGAAGGCTCACTGATGGAGGTGAGGAGGGAAGGCTCATTGATGGAGGGGAGGAGGGAATTCTCACTGATGGAGATGAGGAGCGAAGGCTCATTAATGGAGGTGGGGAGGGAAGGCTCATTAATGGAGGCGAGGAGGGAAGGCTCATTAATGGAGGTGAGGAGGGAAGGCTCATTAATGGAGGTGAGGAGGGAAGGCTCATTGATGGAGGTGGGGAGGGAAGGCTCATTGATGGAGGTGGGGAGGGAAGGCTCATTGATGGAGGTGGGGAGGGAAGGCTCATTGATGGAGGTGGAGAAGGAAGGCTCATTAATGGAGGTGGGGAGGGAATGCTCACTGATGGAGGTGAGGAGCGAAGGCTCATTAATGGAGGTGAGGAGGGAAGGCTCACTGATGGAGGTGAGGAGCGAAGGCTCATTAATGGAGGTGAGGAGGGAAGGCTCATTGTTGCAAGGTGAGGAGGGAAGGCTCATTGATGGAGGTGAGGAGGGAAGGCTCATTGATGGAGGTGAGGAGGGAAGGCTCATTGATGGAGGTGGGGAGGGAAGGCTCATTGATGAAGGTGGGAGGGAGGCTGGCCTGTGTAGTCCAATCCCATATAAGAGCTACACAAACTCAAATTGTTGTAAAAGTGAATGCTGGTTCTGATGGAACGGTATCAGAACACACAGAGCATCACAGTTTGTTGGGTATGGGGCTGTGTACCCGCAGGCGAGTCAGGGACCCATGTCCACAGCCAAAAGGGGCATGTGAGCATCAGAACTGGACCATGGAGCAATGGAAGAAGGTGGCCTGATCTGATGAGTTCAAGCTTGGTTTAGGGAACACACCAATGAGATGGAGGTGTTGACTTCAAATTCTCCAGATCTCAGTCTAATCGAGCATCTGTGGAATGTGCTGGAAAAACCAATCCATGGAGGCCTTACCTTGCAACTCACAGGATGTTAAAAGTTGAGGTTGGTGGGTTGAAGGTAGAAAAACATTTTGACCGTAGTTTGCTCTGTATGGGGCTGCAGACCAGTCAGGGTGCCCATGCTGACCCGTGTCATAGTTACATACTTAGTCTGGTAGAAAAGGTGCAAATCCACCCAGTTCAACCAATAGGAGAGAATTTTTTTTTTTATACAACCATATATATATACACACACATACATACATATACATACACAAATATATATATACATAGACAGTTGTGTTCAAAATAATAGTCAGACATCACTAACCGGATCTATCACTGTTTTTGGTAGAAATGATATTTCTACATGGCAAATAATTTACTAGTAGAGTAATAGAAATCCAACAGACCCAACAGTCATGACATGCATGCTGCTGATTCTGTGTCATTGAATCACTCATTGAAAGGGGCGTGTTCAATATAATAGCAGTGTGGAGTTCTATTAGTGACGTCATTCATTCTTTGATAAACAGGTGGCAATGATTGCCCTTATTTAAGGAAGGAAGGCAGCAAATGTTGTTCATGCTGGTTACAGTGCATTTCTCTCTGAAATTCTGAGGAAAATGGGTGGTTCCAGACATTGTTCAGAAGAACAGCGTACCTTGATTAAAAAGTTGATTGGAGAGAGGAAAACATATAAAGTAGTGCAGAAAATGATCGGCTGCTCAGCTAAAATGATGGCAAATGCTTTAAAATGGCAACCAAAACCTGACAGATATGGAAGAAAGCGAAAAACTACCATTGGAATGGATAGAAGAATAGCCAAAATGGGGCGGACTCAGCCAACAATCAACTCCAGGAAGATGAAAGAAGGTGTGACATTCCCTGTGAGGACTCAGCCAACAATCAGCTCCAGGAAGATGAAAGAAGGTGTGACGTTCCCTGTGAGGACTGTTACAATTAGAAGACGCCTATGTGAAGCCAAGCTATCTGCAAGAAGTCCCCGCAAAGTCCCACTGTTGGGGGAAAGACGTGTGCTGAAGAGGTTACAATCTGCCAAAGAGCACATTGACTGGCCTAAAGAGAAATGGCGCAACATTTTGTGGACTGATGAAAGTAAGATTGTTCTTTCTGGGTCTAGTGGGCGGAGACAGTTTGTCAGATGACCCCCAAAAACTGAATTCAAGCCACAGTACACCGTGAAGACCGTGAAGCATGGTGGTGCAAGCATCATGATATGGGGATGTTTCTCATACTACGGTGTTGGGCCTATTTATCGCATACCAGGGATCATGGATCAGTTTGAATACATCAGAATACTTGAAGAGGTCATGCTGGCTTATGCTGAAGAGGAAATGCCCTTGAAATGGGTGTTCCAACAAGACAATGACCCCAAACACACCAGTAAACGTGCAACATCTTGGTTCCAGACCAACAAGATGGACGTTATGGAGTGGCCAGCCCAATCCCCGGATCTTCATCCAATAGAAAACTTGTGGGGTGACATCAAAAATGCCGTTTCTGAGGCAAAACCAAGAAATAGAGAAGAACTGTGGAATGTGGTCCAATCATCCTGGGCTGGAATACCTGATCACAGGGGCCAGAAGTTGGGGGACTCCATGCAACACAGATGTACAGCAGTTCTCAGAAACAGTGCGACTACAACCAAATATTCATGAAGTCATTCAAAGGAAAGCAAAATCTTCAAACATTTCTCAGTTTATATAGTGAATGTTGGAGTTTGGAAAGAAGAATACAAACACGGCCATTTTTTTGAACCGTCTAATATTCACTTTTCTTCAATTTTTTTTAGAGGAACAACACAAATTTGATGTATTTTTCTTCATGTTTTGATTTGGAATAGAATGTGTCGTGTTCCCAATGCATTTGTGTGGATGGAAATAAAAGGATTAGAAGGATTTGCAGCTTTATTCACTTTTTTCAACACACTGCTATTATTTTGAACACAACTGTATATATATATATATATATATATATATATATATACAGTGGGGATGGAAAGTTTGGGCACCCCAGCTAAAAATTTGTATTAATGTGCATAAAGAAGCCAAGGAAAGATGGAAAAATCTCCAAAAGGCATCAAATTACAGATTAGACATTCTTATAATATGTCAACAAAAGTTAGATTTTATTTCCATCATTTACACTTTCAAAATAACAGAAAACAAAAAAATGGCGTCTGCAAAAGTTTGGGCCCCCTGCAGAGTTAATATCTTGTACTGCCCCCTTTGGCAAGTATCACAGCTTGTAAACGCTTTTTGTAGCCAGCCAAGAGTCTTTCAATTCTTGTTTGAGGTATCTTTGCCCATTCTTCCTTACAAAAGTCTTCCAGTTCTTTGAGATTTCTGGGCTGTCTGTCACGCACGGCTCTTTTAAGGTCTTTCCATAGATTTTCAATGATGTTGAGGTCAGGAGATTGTGAAGGCCATGGCAAAACCTTCAGTTTACGCCTCTTGATGTAATCCCCCGTGGATTTCGGGGTGTGCTTAGGATCATTATCCATTTGTAGAAGCCATCCTCTCTTTAACTTCAGCTTTTTCACAGATGGCATCAAGTTACCATCCAAAATTTGCTGAAATTTTATTGAATCCATTTTTCCTTCTACTCGTGAGATGTTCCCTGTGCCACTGGCTGCAACACAACCCCAAAGCATGATGGATCCAACCCCATGCTTCACAGTTGGACAGAGGTTCTTTTCATTCAATTCTGTGCCCCTTCTGCTCCAAACGTACCTTTGCTCATTCCGGCCAAAAAGTTAAATTTTAACCTCATCAGTCCACAGAACTTGTTTCCAAAATGCATCAGGCTTGTCTATATGTTCATTTGCAAAGTTCAAACGATGATTTTTGTGGTGAGGACGTAGAAGAGGTTTTCTTCTGATGACTCTTCCATGAAGACCATATTTGTACAAGTATCTCTTTATAGTGGAATAGTGACCACAACTCCAGTGTCTGCCAGATCTTTCTGGAGGGATCGAGCAGTCAAACGTGGGTTTTGAAATGTTTTTCTCACAATCCTGCGAGCTGTTCTGTCTGATATTTTTCTTGGTCTTCCAGATCTTGCTTTAACTTCCACTGTTCCTGATGACTGCCATTTCTTAATTACATTCCGAACAGAGGATATTGACATCTGAAAACGCTTTGCTATCTTCTTATAGCCTTCTCCAGCTTTGTGAGCGTCAACTATTTTCAGTTTCAGTTTTCTAGACAACTGCTTAGAAGAACCCATGGTGCTGATTGTTGGGGCAAGGTCAGATGAGTCTGGGCATTTAAAACCTTTGAGATTGATATAACCTGGTCTTCCCAGACGATGATTGAGAACAATCCATGACACTGGCAGGTCTCAGCTTGGCAAAGGGGGCGGTGCATGCTATAAATTCTGCAGGGTGCCCAAACTTTTGCAGACGCCATTTTTTTGTTTTCTGTTATTTTGAAAGTGTAAATGATGGAAATAAAATCTAACTTTTGTTGACATATTATAAGAATGTCTAATCTGTAATTTGATGCCTTTTGGAGATTTTTCCATCTTTCCTTGGCTTCTTTATGCACATTAATACAAATTTTTAGCTGGGGTGCCCAAACTTTCGATCCCCACTGTATATCCTTTTACCCACAGTTGATCCAGAGGAAGGCGAAAAAACCCAATAAAGCATGATCCAATTTGCTCCGGCAGAGGAAACAAATAATTCCTGTCCCCCCAGGATTGACAATCAAAAGTGACTCATATAGCAGATCAATGAGAGCGGAGACATAAATCAGACTCTGTGTGTAACGGAACCGGACCCGGACTGCACTAGGGTATTTCCGTTAGCCTCCCGCTTCCCTGTCCGAACACAGATCCACGGACACCACCGCTGGCCATACAAGACGAAACAGCACCAGACTCGTATTAAAACAGGAAATGGATTGCTTTATTATAACATAGATACAAGATATATACACAGGGCGGGGAAATACACCCAGTAACAGGAAACACATCAGCAGGCCGTCCCATCAGGGGGAAGGGCTGCCAGAAACACCCCCCACCAAGCCAGTACAAACACATATATCCCATAATAGTTTGTTCCCAAGCCAGACACACAATAGAACAATGGGATGTACCACGTGGCAGTGAACAATGAACAACCCCCACCTATACATGTCTGCACAATATCAGGACATTCCACCCTGCACCCCTATCAGGCACAGGGTGACTTACACATAAGAGGGATATGGGGAGCTGAGACAGGGGTCTCCCCACCTCTCCAAAGGGGGCTGTGTTCCATGGGCCCCCCCCAAAGTCACTCCCGTCACACTGTGCTTTGGACTGAGGCAAGTACACACAATAGAAGGATATGCCTTGTTCATTTTTTTAAAGTCAGAGGTTTGCGACCACTTGAATAAAATTGACCATTTTTTTTTGTTTTTTGTTAAATAAAAACCTCCTACAACAAAGCACGCCTCTTCCGGAATGGACAAGGCTGGGGATGGAAATGATTACTGGAAACTTTTGCAATATTGTTAGCACAACAGATCATTTTATACAATTGAGGAAAATTCCATCTTCCTGCTCTACAGGCTCACCTTCCTTCTAATCACTGCACAGCCGCCATTACATTTCACTCTGAATCCCTGTTGAAAGGCGGGCGATGGCGTTTGCTGCGACAGTTGGCCACTTGGTAGAGAACAAACACAATGCGGGGTCTACAGATAAAGGACCCGTCACCTCTCTGCGCTCACACCGCGCATTACACAACACAAACCCGGGATTCTGCAATGTGTAACATGCAATTGTCTGGTAATCACATCCTTCATCTCCATCCAAATGCATCCAATCTATACTTGGAAAGCTCTCTGCCTGGAAACCTCTTCACCTCTCCACTGAGCGTCAAGCATCCCCTCCCCCCCCCCTGGGGATCAGAGGGAAGGTGGCACCACGGGATGAAATGGAAGCCACAAAACCTCCTGGACCCAAAGCTTTACTGAAGGCAGATTTATGTCAGACTCATTTTATTTTATATCTTCTTTATTTAAAGAGATCTACATAGTATTGGCCCGACACAGGGATAGGAGGAGCATTCACAACAAAGACCAAGTCCAGAGAGGAGCAACAGAAATGGGGAAAAGTCTGAGAGATACAACGTACGATATTGTAACTCCCTCCTCATTGGCCGACCTCATTGCAGGCTATCCCCTCTTCAGACTACCATGAACGCTGCTGCCAGACTCATCCACCTCTGCCACCCCTCTCTGCCAATCCCTCCACTGGCCTCCATTCAGTGTCCTCCACCCTTCTCTGCCAATCCCTCCACTGGCCTCCATTCAGTGTCCTCCACCCCTCTCTGCCAATCCCTCCACTGGCTTCCACTCAGTGTCCTCCACCCCCCTCTGCCAATCCCTCCACTGGCCTCCACCCCTCTCTGCCAATCCCTCCACTGGCTTCCATTCAGTGTCCTTCACCCCTCTCTGCCAATCCCTCCACTGGTCTCCACTCAGTGTCCTCCACCCCTCTCTGCCAATCCCTCCACTGGCCTCCACTCAGTGTCCTCCACCCCTCTCTGCCAATCCCTCCACTGGCCTCCATTCAGTGTCCTCCACCCCTCTCTGCCAATCCCTCCACTGGCCTCCACCCCTCTCTGCCAATCCCTCCACTGGCCTCCACTCAGTGTCCTCCACCCCTCTCTGCCAATCCCTTCTCTGGCCTCTACTCAGTGTCCTCCACCCCTTTCTGCCAATCCCTCCATTCAGTGTCCTCCACCCCTCTCTACCAATCCCTCCACTGGCCTCCATTCAGTGTCCTCCACCCCTCTCTGCCAATCCCTTCTCTGGCCTCTACTCAGTGTCCTCCACCCCTTTCTGCCAATCCCTCCATTCAGTGTGTGCCACCACTCTCTGCCAATCCCTCCACTGGCTTCCATTCAGTGTCCTCCACCCCTCTCTGCCAATCCCTCCACTGGCCTCCATTCAGTGTCCTCCATCCCTCCCTGCCAATCCCTCCACTAGCTTCCCATTGCCCAACAGATAAAATTCAAAACATTAACAATAACATATAATGCCATTTATAACTCCTCCCCCTGATTACATCACCGATCCTCTCTCCAAATATCGCCCAAATCGTCCTCTTCGCTCCTCGCAGGACCTCCTGCTCTCTAGCTCCCTTGTCTCCTCCTCCCATGCTTGTCTCCCGAGCTTCCCCCATCCTCTGGAACTCTCTACCCCAATTTATCAGACTATCGCCTACTCTGCTCACTTTTAGGCGATCTCTGACAACCGATCTCTTCAGGGAAGCCTATCCTGCCTTCAGCCAATAATGGAATCTTCTACTTCTCCTACCAGTCCATCCCCCACAGTTATTACCTTTTGTACCACCAGCCCCTCCCTCTTAGATTGTAAGCTCCCAGGATCAGGGCCCTCCTATCCCTCTTGTATTGAACTGTATTGTTGCTGTATTGTCTCCCGTTATATTGTAAAGCGCTGAGCAAACTGTTGGCGCCATAAATCCTGTATAATAATAATAATATATAAATCCTGTATAATAATAATAATATCAGGAGAGACTGCAGAAAACATGTAACTCTGGAGGAAAGAAGAGAAAAGGGGGCATGGAATGAAACATTCAATACGTGAGGCTATGGTCGGGGTTCAGGAAGGCGGGGTATTTATTAGGAAGCCAAAATCCAGAACACACGGGACTTCAAATAACTGGAGGAACGTTCAAAAGTAACCTTAGAAAGTATTATATTGTAGAAAGAGTGGCTGGTTCTGGGAATGGACTTCAGATAGAGGTGATAAGTCAGTCAACAGAACGTGAATGTAAACATGCCGGGGCAAACATACAGTAGATCTCATTAGTACCCCTGTCCAGCAGATCCCCAGCACATTGGTACCCTCATTCAGAAGATCTCCAGTTTTCTTAGTTCCCCCACCTCTACTGGTGCCCAGCTCAGTAGTGCCCCCAGATTTGCTGATGCCCAGCTCAGTAGTGCCCCCAGCTTTGCTGATGCCCAGCTCAGTAGTGCCCCCAGCTTTGCTGATGCCCAGCTCAGTAGTAACCTCAGCTTTGTTGATCTCCTGCTCAGTAGTACCCCCAGCTCTGCTGATGCCCCGCTTAGTGGTACCCTCCAGCTTTGCTGATCTCCCGCTCAGTAGTACCCCCAGCTCTGCTGATGCCCTGCTCAGTGGTACCCTCCAGCTTTGCTGATCTCCCGCTCAGTAGTACCCCCAGCTCTTCTGATCACCCGCTCAGTAGTATCCCCAGCTTTGCTGATCTTCCGCTCAGTAGTAACCCCAGCTTTCCTAATCACTCGCTTAGTAGTACCCCCAGCTTTGCTGATATCCTGCTCAGTAGTACCCCCAGCTTTGCTGATCTCCCGCTCAGTAGTACACCCAGCTCTGCTAATCACCCACTCAGTAGTACCCCCAGCTCTGCAGATCTCCCACTCAGTAGTACCCCCAGCTCTGCTGATCACTCGCTCAATAGTACCTCCAGCTCTGCTAATGCCCCACTCAGTAGTACCTCCAGTTCTACTGATCTCCCGCTCAGTAGTATTCCCAGCTCTGCTAATGCCTCAATCAGTTATACCCTCAGCTTTGCTGATCTCCCACTCAGTAGTAGCCCTCAGCTTTGCTGATCTCCCACTCAGTAGTAGCCCCCAGCTCCGCTGATCTCCCACTCAGTAGTAGCCCCCAGCTCCGCTGTTCTCCCACTCAGTAGTAGCCCCCAGCTCTGCTGATCCCCCACTCAGTAGTACCCCCAGCTCTGCTGATCCCCCACTCAGTAGTAGCCCCCAGCTCTGCTGATCCCCCACTCAGTAGTAGCCCCCAGCTCTGCTGATCCCCCACTCAGTAGTAGCCCCCAGCTCTGCTGATCCCCCACTCAGTAGTAGCCCCCAGCTCTGCTGATCCCCCACTCAGTAGTAGCCCCCAGCTCTGCTGATCCCCCACTCAGTAGTAGCCCCCAGCTCTGCTGATCCCCCACTCAGTAGTAGCCCCCAGCTCTGCTGATCCCCCACTCAGTAGTAGCCCCCAGCTCTGCTGATCCCCCACTCAGTAGTAGCCCCCAGCTCTGCGAATCCTCTGGTTTGTTGATCCTCCTCTCTCTCCAGTCCCTGTTCACCTCCCGCTTTATTTCTCCCACGCTGCGAACCACATGTGACATTGCTAGTTTCTCCCCTTCCGATCCCCCAGCTCTGCTGATCCTCGGTCGTTCAGCCCTCCCTCTCCGGTTCCCGCTCATCTTCCACCATAGTCTTTCCATGTTGCACACCACAAGTGCTGTCTACTAGCTGCTCTGCTCCGGACCCCGCTCACCGTTCCTGCTCCACGATGCACACCAGACAATATGTACACATGAACCGGAAGTGACTGCTTATGACATTTCTATGGTTCACTTGTTGGTTTGCATACCTCCAAAACCTTTGAAAGCAAAGTGAAGCTAAAGCTGAATAAAAGCCCCTCAAAAGCTGCAGGTGCTGTTAGTGAGCGTGGTCCTAGAGTTCCATGGAGGCTTTGGAGATGCTTTGAAGCTCCAAGAAAGTGACTTCGGGTGTAACAGGAACAGGAATGTAAGGTAACCATT
>NW_028320071.1:0-115000 GCF_062004578.1 Staurois parvus | reverse complement strand
AGCATTAAAAGAGATGGCCCTTAGGCAGGGACTCTTGATTGCAACAATGTCATCAGTGTGTGGCAGCACTTCTTTCCTTTCAGAGTGTTTGGAGAGTGGACAGCTCCATTTTTCCCAGCGCCCGTTGCTCCAGGGTACAGCAGGTTGGTCCAGTTTAGAGCGGAAGAGGAAGTTCTATTTTTTTTTCACTCAAATAGAGGCATAAGGTACTGAATTTTTTTTATAGAAGTATTAGGCACTATGCATAATACAGAGGAATAAAACAGCAACATGAGACACTATGTATAATACAGTAGCATGAGGCACTGCCTATAGTACAGGGTATGACACACTGCATATAATAGAGAAGCATGTGGAAATGTGTATAATACAGAGGTATTAGGTGCTGCATATATTACAGCAGTATGAAGCACTGTGCATAAAACAGAGGCATTAGGCACTGTGTATAACACAGAGGTATGAGGCACTGTGTATTATTACAGTGGTATAAAGCACTGCATATAAAACAAAGGCATGAGGTACCGTGTATAATACAGCGTTATCACTATGCATAATACAGAGGAATAAAACCGCAACATGAGACACTATGTGTAATACAGTAGCATGAGGCACTGCCTATAGTACAGGGGTATAACACACTGCGTATAATACAGAAACATGTGGAAATGTGTATAATACAGAGGTATTAGGCACTGCGTATATTAAAGCGGTATGAAGCACTGGGCATAAAACAGAGGCATTAGGCACAGTTTATGATACAGAGGTATGAGGCACTGTGTAGGATACAGAGGTACGAGGCACTGTGTAGGATACAGAGGTACGAGGCACTGTGTAGGATACAGAGGTACGAGGCTCTGTGTAGGATACAGAGGTACGAGGCACTGTGTATAACACAAAGGTACGAGGCAGTGTGTATAACACAGAGGTACGAGGCACTGTGTATAACACAGAGGTACGAGGCACTGTGTATAACATAGAGGTGTAAGGCACTGTGTATAATACAGAGGTATGAGGCACTGTGTATAACACAGAGGTATGAGGCACTGTGTATTAGTACAGTGGTATAAAGCACTGCATATATAACAAAGACATGAGGTATCGTGTATAATACAGCGTTATCACTGCATAATACAGAGAAATAAAACAGCAACATGAGACACTATGTGTAATACAGTAGCATGAGGCACTGCCTATAGTACAGGGGTATGACGCACTGTGCATAAAACAGAGGAATTAGGTACCATTTATGATACAGATTTATGAGGCACTGTGTATAACACAGAGGTACGAGGCACTGTGTAGGATACAGAGGTACGAGGCACTGTGTAGGATACAGAGGTAAGAGGCACTGTGTATAACACAGAGGCACGAGGCACTGTGTATAACACAGAGGCACTGTGTATAACACAGAGGCATGAGACACTGTGTATTATTACAGTGGTATAAAGCACGGCATATAAAAAAAAAAAAAGACATGAGGTACTGTGTATAATACAGCGTCATGGGGCACCATGTATATTACAGAGGCATGTAGCACTGTGTAAACACAGAGGCATGAGGCTGTCATGGAAATTTTGTATTGTTGGTCAAACTTTAAATGTGTCATATATGAGTGTTATTCATACGTCTCTCGTGTGGCTTAATTAAAGCTCTGAAGGCTGCAATTGGGCCATGCGCATGTACAATGTATGTATTACAGTACTCAGCTCGGTAATGGATGAGATGGCGGATCTGCGCTTATAGACCGGCGTGTATACCACCACGGCATTCGATGCGAATGCCGCCGGCGGTAGGCCGCGGGCCTGTATCCACATATCAGCAGCATAGTACCACATGGACTTCGTGCCGCAAGGCGCCAAGCGGTACGAACTCCGCGTGTAGGCTTATGCATATCTTACAACCCATTACCAACTTGAAACTGTATCTTGGATGGATGTGTTTTAATAAAGATCGTATCGGGCCCATCCAGGTACAGACTGGTGCTTAGCTTAGGGAATGCTTGTACAAAGAATTTACATACCAATAGGAGCTAGTAGGACAGGAAATATGCCCTCCACAGAGGGCTCATGGGGGGAAGGGGAGGAGATATTCTCTCCACAGAGGGCTCATGGGGGGAAGGGGAGGAGATATTCTCTCCACAGAGGGCTCATGGGGGGAAGGGGAGGAGATATTCTCTCCACAGAGGGCTCATGGGGGGAAGGGGAGGAGATATTCTCTCCACAGAGGGCTCATGGGGGGAAGGGGAGGAAGTCTGCTGACCTCAGAAGGCTCATGGGGGAGGACCAGTGATAGATAATAGGAAAGGCCATGCTCCAATCGGAATGTATGTCCTGTGTATAGGCACTCCCCATTGCATTGTTCGGTGGGAGGGGATTGACTTTATTCATGTGGGGGGCGTGTGTGTTTGTAATAAAACCGGTGGCTGAGTCTGAAACCGGCCCTTATGTGAATTCCAAGAGCAGCCTGAGAGTGTCGTGTGATGATTTCCAGGTATAGGGAGCTCCACCCCCCACATTTCAACAGAAGCTAACTCATTTGGATGGGCAGGAATCGTGTAGTTTAGCTGCAGTCGTGGTAAGCGAGATTCGCACAGCTTTATGGGGGATTTCTGCGCATCCAACTGCGAGTACTCACGGTAAGGAGAAATTCGTTAAAGCGAATTTCCAAGACAGCACTGTGTATAACACAGAGGCACGAGGCACTGTGTATTATTACAATGGTTTAAAGCACTGCATATAAAACAAAGACATGAGGTACCGTGTATAATACAGCGTCATCGGGCACCATGTATATTACAGAGGCATGTAGCACTGTGTAAACACAGAGGTATGAGGCACTGGATGGAACACGAAGACAACAGACAATGTGTGTAACAAAGGGAGCCAAGTGCGCCGCATTACAGATCTGATTGGTCCTACAATAGAGAGTAAGTCACAATAACAAGCTTCTGGCAGATAAAAAATACGAATTTGTTCTTCTATAGTCAATGAAAAATGATCGCGTATTTTGAACAGGGCTAGTGCAAGTATCTGAGTAGGTCTTTAAGTTAGCTTCCAGTAATTTGCTTCACAGGAGGACTTAGACTAGATGGCAACAATGGGAGTCAATCAGGATCTACTATGATGCCTATATACCAGGGGTGGGCAACTTTGGCCCTCCAGCTGTTGTAGAACTACAAGTCCCACGAGGGCATTGCAAAACTGACAGATACAAGCACGACTCCCAAAGGCCAGGGGCGGACTGACCATTTGGAAACTCGGGCACTGCCCGAGGGCCCAGGGTCAGTAGGGGGCCCCATGAGATGCCCCTAGTACCTTTTTCATAGGCTTTTTTGAGTTTGTGCAAGGACACAGGGGCCCCATGATCCCCTATTGCCCGGAGGCCCCATGAGTTATCAGTCCGCCCCTGCCAAAGGCAGAGGCATGATGGGACTTGTAGTTCACCAACAGCTGGCAGGCCACAGTTGTCCACCCTGGCTATATACCAATGGAAGCCTACCGAATGACGATGTTCCTTCACCGTCCAATGAGCAGGCTTGGGGAGGGACTGCTGAACCGCAGTAGAGGAGGGTGAGATGACCATGAGACAATACTGCCCAGATCACAAGACCAACTGAACAGAATTAAATTTTTTTTTTTTTTACCCAAAAGGCAATTGTGTGCGTCCGCGTGTTCAGCATTTGTTGACAGGCACCAGGAAGAAGTCCAAACAAACACAAAAACTTGTTGACTACACTTCTTGTTCCTCTGCCATCGCGTAAACATCATAAATACGACAAAGTATTATTTTCTCGCATCCTCCCCCCCCCCGATCTTACGTTTCGGTTGCTCATACTTTAATAACGGCCATTTATTACCAGCTTTGTTAGAAAGCGGCGCTGTGATGGTGACAGCAGCTAATATTAAGATGATGGAGGATAATTCCCAGACGGAGCAGCAGAAAAAGCCCATGTGACCCGAGGACGGCGAGGCGCGGGGGAAGAGCGTCAATCCGCCTTCCATGCGGCTGCTACTCTGTCATCCCCGACGCTCTCCGCCACCGCTGATTGCATTCTCACCGAGCGCCTTCGCTTGATATTGTGCTGACAGTGTAAACAGACCAGGTAGAAAAATCAAACAAGGCGCGGCGTTCCCCAGGCTGCGCCGCAATCTGCTTTCTGGCGTACGCCAGCAACATGCAGAGGACGGGGTCGTTCATCAAGCGCTGACAGACAAACCCGAACCGAGTAATCTGAATTATATTTCACCTCCATTATGAGGAGGGTGACAAATTAGCTGTTTGGTGGCAGAACGCTCGTCAAAGTGATTACAGCGTGATAGCGGCTCACCGAAGAGCCTCGCCCGGCCTTCCTGACATCGGGGATCCTCGGGGGGGAATTACAAAAAACATTTAATTATATTAAGTGAATCTGCAGAGATTAAAACACAAAATATATTTTTCTCCATTTGAAAACAACTTATTTAAACAATTCCATTCAAAATGTAAGTTACAGTTGTCAGATGGGGCAGTGTGCTCAGAGATTCGAATGGGGAGATTTCCCCTAGTAGTTTGTGTCTCTGCCCCTCCCACAAAGGGGAGATTTCCCTGCAGTAGTTTGTGTCTCTGTCCCTCCCACAATGGGGAGATTTCCCGGCAGTAGTTTGTGTCTCTGCCCCTCCCACAATGGGGAGATTTCCCCCAGTAGTTTGTGTCTCTGCCCCTCCCACAAAGGGGAGATTTCCCTGCAGTAGTTTTTGTCTCTGCCCCTCCCACAAAGGGGAGATTTCCCCCAGTAGTTTGTGTCTCTGCCCCTCCCACAATGGGGAGATTTCCCTACAGTAGTTTTTGTCTCTGCCCCTCCCACAATGGGGAGATTTCCCTACAGTAGTTTGTGTCTCTGCCCCTCCCACAATGGTGAGATTTCCCCCAGTAGTTTGTGTCTGCCCCTCCCACAATGGGGAGATTTCCCTGCAGTAGTTTGTGTCTCTGCCCCTCCCACAATGAGGAGATTCGTAGTTTGTGTCTCTGCCCCTCCCACAATGGGGAGATTTCCCTGCAGTAGTTTGTGTCTCTGCCCCTCCCACAATGAGGAGATTCGTAGTTTGTGTCTCTGCCCCTCCCACAATGGGGAGATTTCCCTGCAGTAGTTTGTGTCTCTGCCCCTCCCACAATGAGGAGATTCGTAGTTTGTGTCTCTGCCCCTCCCACAATGGGGAGATTTCCCCCAGTAGTGTGTGTCTCTGCCCCTCCCACAATGAGGAGATTCGTAGTTTGTGTCTCTGCCCCTCCCACAATGGGGAGATTTCCCCCAGTAGTTTGTGTCTCTGCCCCTCCCACAATAGGGACATTTCCTCTCCAGTACTTGGTGTCCCTGCCCCTCCCACAGTGGGGAGATTTCCCTGCAGTAGTTTGTGTCTCTGCCCCTCCCACAATGGGGAGATTTCCCTGCAGTAGTTTGTGTCTCTGCCCCTCCCACAATGGGGAGATTTCCCTGCAGTAGTTTGTGTCTCTGCCCCTCCCACAATGAGGAGATTCGTAGTTTGTGTCTCTGCCCCTCCCACAATGGGGAGATTTCCCCCAGTAGTTTGTGTCTCTGCCCCTCCCACAATGAGGAGATTCGTAGTTTGCGTCTCTGCCCCTCCCACAATGGGGAGATTTCCCTGCAGTAGTTTGTGTCTCTGCCCCTCCCACAATGGGGAGATTTCCCTGCAGTAGTTTGTGTCTCTGCCCCTCCCACAATGGGGAGATTTCCCTGCAGTAGTTTGTGTCTCTGCCCCTCCCACAATGAGGAGATTCGTAGTTTGTGTCTCTGCCCCTCCCACAATGGGGAGATTTCCCCCAGTAGTTTGTGTCTCTGCCCCTCCCACAATGAGGAGATTCGTAGTTTGCGTCTCTGCCCCTCCCACAATGGGGAGATTTCCTCTCCAGTACTTGGTGTCCCTGCCCCTCCCACAGTGGGGAGAGTTCCCTGCAGTAGTTTGTGTCTCTGCCCCTCCCACAATAGGGACATTTCCTCTCCAGTACTTGGTGTCCCTGCCCCTCCCACAGTGGGGAGAGTTCCCTGCAGTAGTTTGTGTCTCTGCCCCTCCCACAATGGGGAGATTTCCCCCAGTAGTTTGTGTCTCTGCCCCTCCCACAATGGGGAGATTTCCCGCCATTAGTTTGCGTCTACGAATAAATTAAATCCAGGATTTCTGCATTGTTCCGATCAGTCTTCCAGCCCCTGGCTCCGGATCCGTGTGTGACTGGTTCTCGCTAGAGATTCGGTCAGACAGATGGGACTTCCCCCATCACATCTGCTGATCTCGGGTGCTCCTGGCCCTCTGACTTCTGCTGTAATCACACTGTGTACCGACATGAAGGGCCTTCAGGGGCGGTGGAGGGAATTTCGGTTTACAAAGTGAATCTTCTAGAGAAAGATATTTTACCAAATCCCGACAAAATGTCAGAACACAGAGACTTGAGAGAGAAGTCTAAGCCCCCGATAATGTGTTCCTAACAGTCCCTAATCTCCAGCAGCTGCTCCAGTGATCCCAGCTACCTGCTTGCAATAACGGACCGCACTTGTACATTCGCTCAATATGCGCTCCAGCCAGGGAGCTTACGTGTCTGAGAAGCAAAATACAAAAGAAAAAAACTTGGACTTGGAAAGGCAATTTTACAGATTTCATCAGATGCACCATATTGACTCAAAATGCACCTCAAACATAGAGCCACTTAACCCATAGAAACTGCCAACCAAGTGTCCCCGGAACCAAAGACACCGCCGCCAAAGAGTCTCAGACTACAAAAACCGCCAAAGAGTCCCTTCAATCAGGAAAACAACCATTAAAGGGTCACTTGCAGGGGCGGACTGACCATTCGAGCACTCGGGCACTGCCCGAGGGCCCGGGGTCAGTAAGGGGCTCCATGAGATACCCTTGGTAGCTTTCATAGGCTTTTTTGGGTGTGGTTTGAGTGTGGGCAAGGACACAGGGGTCCCATGATCCCCTATTGCCTGGGGGGCCCCATGAGTTGTCAGTCTGCCCCTAGTCATTGGAACCCCCAGCAAAGCGTTATTTGAACCACAGAAACCACCAACAGTCATCTAAAACTCCAGAGACCGGGAGCAAAAGAGTCACTGAACCAAAGAAACGGTTGGCAAAAAGTCACTTGAACCACAGAAATGGCCAACAAATGTTTCCCTGGAGCCACAGAAAACACCAAAAGAGTTCCTTGAACTTTAGAAACCACCAGGAAAAAGTCCGCTGAACCCCAAAGAATGCCAGCAAAGAGTCGCCTGATTTGCAGAGACCACCAGCAAAGACTCATTTGAACCAGAAAAGCCACCAACAGAGTCATTTAAACCACAGACATCACCAGCAAAAAGCCCCTGAACCAAAGAAGCTGCCAACAGAGTCACGTGAACCTTAGAAACAGTCAGAAAATAGTCCCTTGAACCACAGAAACTACCAAGAGTTACTTGAACCCCAGAGACCACCAGTAAAGAGTTATTGAACGAAAAAAAGTGCAGGCAAAAAGTCATGTGAACAACAAAATGGCCAACAAAGTGTCCCTGCCACTGAAACTACCAACAAAAGTTCCTTGAACCTTAGAAACCACCAGCAAAACGTGACCTGAACCCCAAAGAATGCCAGGAAAGAGTCACCTGATTTGCAGAGACCACCAGCAAAGACTCATTTGAACCAGAAAAGCCACCAACAGAGTCATTTAAACCACAGACATCACCAGCACAAAGCCCCTGAGCCAAAGAAGCTGCCAACAGAGTCATGTGAACCTTAGAATCTGTCAGAAAATAGTCCCTTGAACCACAGAAACTACCAAGAGTTACTTAGACCCCAGAGACCACCAGCAAAGAGTTATTGAACAAAAAAATTGCAGGCAAAAAGTCACGTGAACAACAGAAATGACCAACAGAGTGTCCCTGAACCAGAAAAACCTCCAGCAAAAAGCCCTTGAACCAAAGAAGCTGCCAATAAAGTGTCATGTGAACCTTAGAAACAGTCAGAAAATAGTCCCTTGAACCACAGAAACTACCAAACGTTACTTAAACCCCAGAGACCACCAGCAAAGAGTCATTGAACAAAAAAATTGCAGGCAAAAAGTCACGTGAACAACAGAATTGACCAACGTGTCCCTGCCACTGAAACCACCACCAAAGAGTTCCTTGAACCTTATAAACCACCAGCAAAAAGTCACCTGAACCCCAGAGACTGCCAGCAAAGAGTCATGTGAACCAGAAAAACCTCCAGCAAAAAGCCCTTGAACCAAAGAAGCTGCCAACAAAGTGTCACTTGAACCTTAGAAACTGCCAGCAAAAAGTCCCTTGAACCACAGAAACCACCAACGAAGAGTCACTTGAACATTAGAAACCACCAGCAAAAAAAGTCTCCTGAACCCCAGAGACTGCCAGCAAAGGCTTATCTGAACTGCAGAAAAAGCCAGCATATAGTCACATGAACCACAAAAACCATTGGCAAAAGGTCATTTGAACCAGAAGAGCCATCAGCAGAGTCAATTAAGCCAAAGACATCACCTGCAAAAGTCCCCTGAACCAAAGAAGCTTCCAGCAAAGAGTCACTTGAGTAATAGACACCAATAGCAAACAGCCAAACTACCCTACATTGTATGCAGAAATGTATATTCTGTATATCTGCTTGGGTGGTTTTATGTCAGACAATTTAAGCAAATGAGACATTTTGCTACCCTAGTACAACTGAGAACACCGGAACCACAGAATCCACCAACAAAAATTCACTCGAACCCCAGAGACCGCCATCAATGAGTCATTGAACAAAAGAAACTGCAGACAAAAAGTCAATCAAACCACAGAAATGGCCAACAAAGTGTCCCTTGACCCACAGAAACCACCAACAAAGAGTTCCTTGAACCTTAGAAACCACCAGCCCCAGAGACTCAGATGACTTATAGGAAGGAGAACAAGTCACTTGAGTCACTGGAGGTCCAGCAAAGAGAAGTTTGAACCACCAAAACCGCCAGCAAAGAGTTACTTGAACCAAACAACCTACCAGCAAAGAGTCATCAGAACTACAGAATCCACCAGCAATAGGTCATCTGAACCACAGAGACCTTTGAACCAGGGAAACTGCCAATAAAGAGCCACTTGAACCTTAGAAACCACCAAATAGTCACCTGAACCACAGAGACCATCAACAAAGTCATCTGAATCACAGAAACAAACAGCAAAGAGTCACTTGAACCAGGGAAACCACCAGAAAAGAGTAATGTGAACCAAAGAAACCACCAGGAAAGAGTCGTTTGAACCACACACACAACCAGCAAAAAACCCTTTGCCTGCCAACAAAAAGAGCCACTCCAAAGAGAGACAAAAGATTCTTAATGAATTCCCTTGTGTAAACTCCTAGGATTTTCAGGAACATTGGCCCCCCGGCTGGGCCACAGGAGAAACCTTGAGGAAACACTTGCAAATCTTTAGCTGGGCTACCTGGAAGAGCAACAGCCCTTCAGGTTGTGGACTTCTAACCCTGGACAAGACACCTCTACCCCAGGCCTCAAAGCATTTATGCTCCTTCCCAGCCACCATCTAGGCACTATCCCCCGGGTATTGGCTAGAGCTGCATAAATATGCAAGTGACTCTCCCAGCCCACTAGGTCTAGAACCATTGAAAAAACAGGTGGGAGCAGTCAACTTTGCAACCAGTGAGATACCGAATAGACCAAAGTAATCGCAGCTGATTATGGTGAGCTAGTAACTAAATTTACCTAACCTAGCACCAGGGGCGGACTGACCATTTGGAAACTCGGGCACTGCCCGAGAGTCTGGGGTCAGTAGGGGGCCCCATGAGATGCCCGATACCTTTTTCATAGGCTTTGAGTTTGGGCAAGGCCCCATGATCCCCTATTGCCCAGGGGCGCCATGTCAGTCCGCCCGTGCCTAGCACCTAACTAGGAGGCTGCTACACAATAATAAGAGTGTCTTACACATTCACCATTCCATGGTCCCCAAAATATGAAACGTTTACAAACAGCTTTAGTGTCCAAGATCAGAAATCCTCAAAGAGCCACTCTTGCTCAGGATCATAGCTCCTCTCAAAATCACACTTGACCTGTTGGTCGCGGCTCCACCTAGATTCACACACACAGCATGACACAGTGTCTCCACTTACTTCCTAGCAAAGAACGTGAGCACAGATCTCTCTTCCTGATGCTGAAAAGACAGCCAAGTGATGTAAATCCTCCGAGGACGGCGGTGTCACAGCACCGATCCCCTCCGGCACAGTATTTCATCTCCAGCCTCCGTCTATTTTTATGGCTGCATTATTTATTGCTGTATCAGAGAGCAGAGGAGAGGGAAATACTGGAGACTATTTATTTAATTCATGTTTAACCTTCTCTCTTTCAATCACTGTGTACACACACCCCAAGTCCAGACTGGTCCCTGGGGGGCCATTATTTGGTGTCAGGCACCGGAAAGGCTAACAGTCTATTCTGTAGCCGGCGGCGTAAATAAAACCAAAGAGAGAGAAGGAACGATTCCCGTTCCCTCCAACTATCGAGTGAAAACGGCGTCCCTCTCTAATGTTTATAGGAGATGCTTATTTCTTTCCAAGCAGCAAGTAGCGTGTTGGCGGGCTGCCTGGTGCGTGGTCATAGGAAGCGGCCAAGCTGACCCTCAATGTGAAAGGACCTTCTGGGCAATACAATACCTTTGCCCACGACTCTTCCTGTTGTATGGGTGGTGGGCAGAAACCAAACCTCTTTCCACCCTCCTGATTGCACGACTTCTCCCCCCTACTCCTAGGGGTTCCAGGCGCTGGCCTCACCTTTCTCAGCCCCGACAGCCAGAGGATATCAGCAGAACCCTCTCACGCTCTTCAGAGCAGCATTCTGAATGAATAAAGGCACCATGTGGTCAAGGTTTTTGGCTTGGAAGCTTCAATTAATAACATGGCTTTCATTGGTCATGGACCCAAACATGGTTCCAACAGCAATAAGGACACAGATCTCAGGTCTTGCTGGCAGCTGCTTGTGTCTCAGCAGAAGGGCACTCACTCCCTGTTGACCTGCAACTATTTCTGGGATGAGGGGTAGACCAACTCCCAAAGCCCTCTTCTGGGTCTGCACTGACCCCCTGTAACACCACTCCTCTCTCCTGGGGCTACGATGGGGAACCTGAGGTTCCCTGCCCTATCCCAGAGGGGGGAAGACCAGAAGCACAACAGCTGGATGTTGCCTATTCTCCTCTCTAGTCGGACCACCTCCCTGGTCCTGCCTAATCTTTCAGGGGGAGGAGAAACCTTAAAGGGGAACCTACTCTACCACCTGACTACAAGCAGACTGTTACAGTAGTGACTTCTAGTAGCCTCATGTAATATTTCTGACTGTCTCCAACAGCCTCTATGGCATGTTCGCAGTGTCTGAAAATCTCCTGCATCATGTCCTCAGTCTCCGACCATCTCTTGTATCATGTCCTAAGTCTCTGAGCATCTCTTGTATCATGTCCTCAGTCTCTGACCATCTCTTGTATCATGTCCTCAGTCTCTGACCATCTCTTGTATCATGTCCTAAGTCTTTGACCATCTCTTGTATCATGTCTTAAATCTCTGACCATCTCTTGTATCATGTCCTAAGTCTCTGACCATCTCTTGTATCATGTCCTCAGTCTCCGACCATCTCTTGTATCATGTCCTAAGTCTCTGAGCATCTCTTGTATCATGTCCTCAGTCTCTGACCATCTCTTGTATCATGTCCTCAGTCTCTGACCATCTCTTGTATCATGTCCTAAGTCTTTGACCATCTCTTGTATCATGTCTTAAATCTCTGCCCATCTCTTGTATCATGTCCTAAGTCTCTGACCATCTCTTGTATCATGTCCTCAGTCTCTGACCATCTCTTGTATCATGTCCTCAGTCTCTGACCATCTCTTGTATCATGTTCTAAGTCTCCGACCATCTCTTGTATCATGTCCTCAGTCTCTGACCATCTCTTGTATCATGTCCTCAGTCTCTGACCATCTCTTGTATCATGTCCTAAGTCTTTGACCATCTCTTGTATCATGTCTTAAATCTCTGCCCATCTCTTGTATCATGTCCTAAGTCTCTGAACATCTCTTGTATCATGTCCTAAGTCTCTGACCATCTCTTGTATCATGTCCTCAGTCTCTGACCATCTCTTGTATCATATCCTCAGTCTCTGACCATCTTCTGAATCATGTTCACAGTCTCTGACCATCTCCTGTATTTTGTCCATAGTGTGTAAACAATCTCCCATATAATGCCCTTAGTCTTTGACTATATCCAGTTGTGTGTTTGCCGTCTCAGAAAATGAATATTCACTGGATTTTATGCAAGACCCTTTGGTGTTGTCAGGGGCCACACTTGAGGCCCTTCATATCAAGAAAGTTAACCACCACTGCTATATACGCTCTAAACTCCTATCCATCTTCTCAGGACTCCAGTAAATATATCTTGGAGAAGCTAGAAAAGACTGAACCAGTTCTCACAGCATGTGGCCACACCTGAAAACAATCACCTTTTGCAAGAAGATGCGGCCATTAATAATCTTGCAGGTCAACTCAGGTAAATCAATCTGCCAAATCTTCTCCTCAGCAGTGTGAGGCGTCTTAGATCTGACAAGACCATAAAACACTGCTAATGCAGAACAGGAACATAAGCAACTTAAGTGATGCTTATCACACAAACATCAGAAAGTTACTTAAATCAGAGAGCGTCCGCCCTTGCCCAGCGTGCGCCCCGTCTGTAAGCAGTTTTCGCTTCTTTTATCTAACAGAGAAATGCTGAATTCAAGATACTGTAAAGCTGGCACGGCCGCTGCCTGCTTCACAAGCAACAAGACTTACAAACAGTAATATGATTTTATACAGAGAAAAATGTCACAGGAAATGTTCTTTACAAGCCTGTGATCCAGAAGAGTAAAAAAATGGAGATAAAGAGTAAAAATTATTCATATTCCTACAAACGCAGTCTGGCCTTCAGTTGTTGTGAAGAGCACTACTAAAGGTTTAGGCCCATCGCTGGGCAAACCCATTCACATAAAAAGTTCTTACTTACCTCAATCCACCGTCGCGTGACCTTCAAAAAGGTGCCTCCTCTAGGAGTGAAGATTGGTGATACTCCACTGCAGTCTGAGCCTGCTTCTGGCCAATCTTGCCAGGCCACCACTCTTCATGACATTATCAGGCCTATAGGGATGAGCAAGGACCCTGCTCATGGACCCATGTCACCAGCCAACAACATGGCACCTGAACAAGGATGCTCCTAACCTGCTGTGAAGAAGCAAGCAGATTCATTGTGTGTATTTGTGTACGATTTTAATGATTAGCACCAGTAGAAGTGTGGAGATCATGTCTGTAGGGGGTTGGGTAACTGGAGTTTAGCTTTAAAGTCAATTTGCACCTTATTCCAAAAATACCCACACTTCAGGACCATGGAGAGATCCATTTATAAACCCTCTCTTCAGGACCATGGAGAGATCCATTTATAGACCCTCACTTCAGGACCATGGAGAGATCCAGTTATAGATCCTCACTTCAGGACCATGGAGAGATCCGTTTATAGACCCTCTCTTCTGGACCATGGAGAGATCCGTTTATAGACCTTCACTTTAGGACCATGGAGAGATCCGTTTATAGACCCTCACTTCTGGACCATGGAGAGATCAGTTTATAGACCCTCTCTTCTGGACCATGGAGAGATCCGTTTATAGACCTTCACTTTAGGACCATGGAGAGATCCGTTTATAGACCCTCTCTTCTGGACCATGGAGAGATCAGTTTATAGACCCTCTCTTCTGGACCATGGAGAGATCCGTTTATAGACCTTCACTTTAGGACCATGGAGAGATCCGTTTATAGACCCTCTCTTCTGGACCATGGAGAGATCAGTTTATAGACCCTCTCTTCTGGACCATGGAGAGATCCGTTTATAGACCCTCTCTTCAGGGCCATGGAGAGATCCATTTATAGACCCTCTCTTCAGGGCCATGGAGAGATCCATTTATAGACCCTCACTTCAGGACCATGGAGAGATCCATTTATAGACCCTCACTTCAGGGCCATGGAGAGATCCATTTATAGACCCTCACTTCAGGACCATGGAGAGATCCATTTATAGACCCTCACTTCAGGACCATGGAGAGATCCATTTATAGACCCTCACTTCAGGACCATGGAGAGATCCAGAACATACACAGATTGAGAACATACCCATACTTCATGATCTTTAACATAACCACACTCTAGGACCCTGGAGAGATCCATAACATACCCATACTTCAGGACCATAGAGAGATTAAGAACATACCCAGACTTCAGGATCTATAACATAACCACACTTCAGAACCACTATGGAGTGATCCAGAAAAAAACCTACACTTTAAGTAAAGCTAAAGGCAAAACTTTTTCTTTAATTTCGAATTGCCATCTGTGTCATATTGTGGAGAATTCCCTTCACCTCTAAACCCTTAGTCAAACAGGAAGTGAGAGGAAGTCCCTCTAAAGTGAGGGATTCCTGGTTATCATCAGGGTCACCAGAACTAGTGTCCTCATTGGAAGATTTACCCTCTAATACTGTTCTGGTAACAACCCAAAATTTGGAATTTTCTTCTTCAGTTTAAGTGATAACAGTCACCAGGAAAAATAGGAAGGGTGAAACTCACTAATGGGGAAACAAACAGCTATATAAACCTGAGTGGAAAGGGATCAGAACTATCCAAAACAAACAAAAATGTTTTTATCTTTAGTTATAGTTCCAGAACCACAGAGAATACCCAAGATAGACCCAGAACAAGAGATGTTGGGCTCCCCACATACCTTTGTTTCAGGTCCACGGAGTGACCCAAGATAGACCCAGAGCAGGAGATGCTGAGCTCTCAATATTACCTTTGGTTCTAGTTGGGTGTCTCCATTGTCGTAAAACAAAGGTATATGAGGAGCTCAGCATCTCCTGCTCTGACTCTAGTTGGGCGTCTCCATGGTCCTGAAACAAAGCAGGAGATGTTGAGCTCCCCACATTCCTTTGTTTCTGGACCATGGAGAGACACCCAACTAGAACCAGAGCAGGAGATGTGAATATAACCCGTATACAGTACCTTTGTTTCCGGACTATGGATAGTCACCCAACTAGAACCAGAGAAGGCGATGCCGTGCTCTCCATATACAGTTTGTTTCAGGACCATGGAAAGACCCAAGATAGAACCAGAGCAGGAGATGTGAATATACCCATATACAGTACCTTTGATTCCAGGCTGTGGCTAGTCACCCAACTAGAACCACAGCAGGTGATGCCGAGCTCCCCATATACAGTTTGTGTCAGGACCATGGAGAGACCCAAGACAGAACAAGAGAAGGAGATTATGAGCTCCTCGTGTACCTTTGTTCCAGGACCATAGAGAGACACCCATATGCCTTTGATTCCAGACCATGGGTAGTCACTCAACTAGAACCAGAGTAGGACATGCTGAGATCCTCATATACCTTTGTTTCTGGACCATGGAGAGCCACCAAACCAGAAACAGAGTAGGCGATGCTGAGCTCCCCATATACTTTTGTTTCAGGACCATGGAGAGACCCAGCTAGAACCAGAGCAGAAGATGATGAGCTCCCATGTACCTTTGTTTCAGGACCACAGAGAGCTTCACACCTCACTCAGATGTCAGGTCCATGGCGAGAACATGTGTAGACCAGACTGAAGAACCTCACACCTTTATGGAGATAGGACTACAATTCAGCAACCTTCAACCCACAGCCCTTCAGCCACTGAGGAACTACAGGTTTCAGCCTACACAACCATATCACAATGGATTACCAGGGCCACCTTTAGGAAATGGAAAAAAAAATTATGATTGGTGAGCAGAAATACATAGAATACTCCATTTTAAGGGCAATTATTTGCAGTCCAAAGAATTTTCTTTGTGTTTTTTTTTCTCAGCACATACACAAGTTGTTCCTGCACACAGCAAGCTCTCATTTTTTTTTTTGAGTGTTCATCAAGATATCAAACTGTTATAAAAGCATCTGCGTTCTATTTACCGGGGATCTGCGCATTTCCTGAAAACACTGTCACCGCATCAACACCACGGCACCCAGCGAAGGAAGCGTTTACAATAATCTTGTGACTTTGGTGGAGATTTGCATATTGCTTCTATCTGCGCTTCCAGAGCAGCTCCCGCTTTTAATTAGACTTAAACCGTGAGGTTTCTCTCTCTCTCTTTGTTTTTGATGTTTGGCCTTTGATTCAGTTTTGATCTTTTATGACTTAATGCCACGTTTCAGATCTGCCATTTCTTTTTGCATGCTTGCTCTCTTCAAATGTAGAAATGCCAGTTTAGGGACTGGCCTCTGGCAGTGAAATCTAAACGACACCCTAAGGAAGGGGAGGCCGCAGGGCAGATCCAGAACACGTTGATGAGATAACTACCTGCTCCCCCCTAGGAATGGATGAAGTGTGTGTCAACCAAAAAGCCTTCAAGATCATGAGAACAAAATGACATGGAGGATGGGTAACTGCGACCCTCCAGCTGTTGTGGAACTACATGCCCCATGAGGCTCTGCAAGACTGACAGCAGGGCCGGGACAAAGGGTGGGCAGGAGGGGCGGCTGTCCTGGGTGCGGTTGGGGATTTGGGAGGTTGTGCTAGAAGCAGTGGTGTATTTAGGTTTCGTGCTGCCCTAGGCAACACAAAAATAGTCTCCCCCCCCCATGGAGAGACCATGAAATTAACAAATCCCCCCCCCCCAGGAAGACAGCTTGACATTGACCAACAGCACCCCAGCCCCACCCCAGAGAGCCTTCTACTATCACCCCCCCCCCCCATGCTGGCAAGAGAGAAGACACTCACTTCACAGCGTTGGTCATCCTCAGGCGCAATAGTCCCCATGCTGTGTGTATCCCTTCCATCCCTTCTTTTGGGGGGTGGCACTGCCCCCCTGAAAAATGCCACCCTAGGCAAATGCTTTGTGGTAAATACACTCCTGGCTAGAAAGAACGATTTGTAGGGGAAATTGTACTAGGAGCAGGGGCGGACTGACCATTTGGAAACTCGGGCACTGCCCGAGGGCCCGGGGTCAGTATGGGGCCCCATGAGATGCCCCTGGTACCTTTTTCATAGGCTTTTTTGAGTTTGGGCAAGGACACAGGGGCCCCATGATCCCCTATTGCCCGGGGGCCCCATGAGTTGTCAGTCCGCCCCTGGTCCCCAGTGATCTCAGAAGAGTACATAACACCTCCCCCTGGTGCTCTATGCCTGTTATCAGATACTGTAAATTGCCCTCAGTTATCTCAGAAGACTACAGAACACCTCCCCACCCTCGTCCGGTTATCAGATACATAGTTCAAGGGAATTTCAGAAGACTACAGGACACCTCCCCTGTGTTCTCTGCTTGAGTTTGGGCAAGGACACAGGGGCCCCATGAGTTGTCAGTCCACCCCTGACTAGGAGGGTGGATATTTGATAGGAAGAAGGATTTATGGGGGGATTTGTGCTAGCAGGGGAAATTTGGGGGAAGGATTAGTGCAAGGAGAGGGGATTGTGCTGGTAGTGGGGGGTTTGGAGGGGGAAGCGGGTTTATGCTCAGAGACACATACATTGGCTGGGTTGGGTTTGGCATCTTCACCTTGGGCGCAAGATGACCCTGTTCCTCGACTGACAGTTACAAGCATGATTCTCAGAGGCAGGGGCATGATGGGACTTGTAGTTTCGCAACAGCTGAAGGGCTACAGTTGCCCACCCCTGGATGACAACCCCAGGCTCTGGTCCACACTGGATCCAACTTTGAAATTGTGCAACTTCACTTGAAGTCGCAAGATTTCTGTCAGGGCAGAGGCCGAGGAACGGACAGGCAGGCCTAACAATGTAACGCACTGGCTGACGACAACCACCACCCACAGACCGAAGTCACTCAGGGCGCGGAGTCCAAGTCCCAGGCTGCCCTTCACCAGGGCCCCTGATGGTGGGGATGGACTTGACGCAGCCAGGAACCAGGTCACGGCCCCCGAGACACCTCAGCTGCGGTAATGGCCGCCGCCAATGGCGTGTAGCTGGTGGAAAAGACAAAAGAGTAGTCAGGCAGGCCGGGTCAACAACAACCGGACAAAACAGTACAGGACAGCAGACGAGAATCACAGGTCACGAGCCGGGTTCAGCAACAGAGGGTCAGATCAAAGGAGAACACAAAGAATAGTTGAGTCACAAGCCGAATCAGATACCAGGAGAGTCACAAGAGTCAGAACAGAGTAATAGCAACACAAAGACACAAGACACAAGTGCAAAGAGCATGTGCGGACCACAGGCTTATATGTCATCAGCCACACCCCTCTGGGGGATGGACCTCAGAGACCTGAAGGCATAAAAGGATTCCCACCATGCACAGCAGAAATCCAAGATGGACGCCAGCACATGGAGTAACATAACCTCAGGGAAAAGGTAGGACCTTGACAATTTCAAAGTCAGATGGCAGTGCGACTTGAGGTGCAACCCCATGCTCAGATGTCTATGCAAGTCGCAACCCAAGAGACCCAGGAGACCCAATCATGGGATGGAATGAACAAAACTGGAAGGCTTTTTTTTTTTTTTTTAATAATGATGGGGGAGGGGAGGAAACACGGAAGCAGAATAAACTTCAGCTTTAAACAAAGTTCCTTCCTCCAACTTTTTGAAACGACATTTTCAATCTCTCCAACCTTTTTTCGATCACAGGCCAATTTTCACACTCGATTCATTACTCACGTCCATTTAATCCTTCCCAGATTCGGCATTCAGATAGGATGTTCTCAAATGAATGTGCCGAGCCTTCAAACATTCAGATCTCCGGCATTGAATCACGAAACTAATAATATTGGAAGAAAAAAAAAAAAAAAACCACAGGCCCTCGCCATCGTCTTCATATAATAAGCACGGCGGGGGGCACGTTTACGCCGTCTCTGTACCCCGCTTGAGATCCCGCCTGGTGGAATTATGGCGATGATAGCTTATATAAGCATTTCATTAGCGGCCCACATCAACCGCGAGCATCCATCCGCGTTCAGATCCGAACGGAGATTCCAGATCAATCTCGGGGAACGCCGGCGGTTTGTAATCTCCAATCGCCAAACTATATTCAGAAGATGGGGGAGGAATAGGAGAAAAAAAAAAAAAGGCCTTCTTTATACAAGACGTTGGAATGAGGTCTTGGAGAGGCTGTGAAGGTCTCATGAGGGCACTTCGCTGAAATGAGGCCCCGATAGAGAGGACGTCGCCGTTTCCCGGCACGAAAACAACTTACAAGATCCGGCTCTTTTCAGATGTCTCTTTTTTTTTTTCAAGAATTTGGATTGCAGAAGATAAAAGGAAAACCTTCCAATAAAACTCTTTAGGACGAGTTCACGGGAAAGTAGATGCAGAGAAGCATTTATAATATGTTCCCCTTCCCCCGGTCAGCTGCCAAATCCAGGGCAACCACTTAGCAAATGGCACATTTTAAAGGGGACTTCGGGATTTTCATACATCGCCCCTCCAAAGGTTTTCTTTTCTGGTTTTCATTGCGACTTACAATGAGGGACGTTTTTGGGGAGTTTTCATGTTTCTTTTTTTAAATAAAAGATGTTTTGACGTCTTTATTTCTAGGCAATTTTTTTTTCCGTGAATGAGTAGGTGTACTGTGTAACCCATACTCATTCATGAAGGGTGGGGGTGGTATCTGAGGGCCTCATTTTTAAAAAGGGGGCTACCAGATTCCATAAGTCCTCCTGCCTGCAGACCCCCACAACCACCAGCCAAGGGTATGGGGAAGAGGCCCTTGTTTTCAACAAACAAGGTGCTTTTGGCATCCCCCTCCCCCACCATGGTGTGGGCATGTGGCTTGGTATGGTTTAAGAGGGGGAGGGCACATGCTCCCTCCTCCCTGTTCCTGGCCAACCACTGAATGCTGGGATTAAGGGTCTGGCATAGACTTCCCAGGGGACCACCTGCAGATCCCCGTAACCAATGGCCAGGGTTACAGTGAAGAGGCCCTTGTGCACACAAAATGGGGTCCGGGTACTTGTGCCCCCCTCATAATGAAAGCATGTAGCCTGGTGTGGTTTGGGGGGGGGGTGACAGTCATCTGCTCCCCCCTTTCCTGGACAGCAAGGTTGCATGCTAAGATTAAGGGTTGGCTATTGATTTCCTGGGGGACCTCCGGCAGACCCCCACAACCACTGGCCAGGGTCGTGGAGAAGAGGCCCTTGTTCTCATGAAGATGGGGATAAGGTGCCTGTGGCACCCCCATGTTGAAGGCATGTGGCCTGGTATGGTTCAGGGGGGAAGGGTGCACGCTCATCTGCACCACCCTTCCTGGTTAGAATGCTCAGATTAAGGGTCTGGTATGGATTTCAAGGGGGAACTCATGAATTTTTTTTAATGGAGATACCCACCTAAAATCCATACCAGACTCAAAAGGGTCTGGTATGAATTTTAGGGGGGGCACGATGCAATGTTTTTGTTTTTTTTTTCATTCCTGGGGAAGAATGCCCCTTACATTGGTGGTCAGTGGGAAGAATGTCCCCCCTTACATTGTGGGTCGGTGGGAATGATGTCCCTTACATTGGGGGGGTCAGTGGGAAGGATATCCCTTACATTGGGGGTCGGTGGGAAGAATGTCCCTTACATTGGGGGTCAGTGGGAAGGATATCCCTTACATTGGGGGTCACCGGCAAGAATGCCCCTTACATTGGGGGTCACCGGCAAGAATGCCCCTTACATTGGGGGTCACCGGCAAGAATGCCCCTTACATTGGGGGTCACCGGCAAGAATGCCCCTTACATTGGGGGTCACCGGCAAGAATGCCCCTTACATTGGGGGTCAGTGGGAAGAATGCCCCTAACATTGGGGGTCAGTGGGAAGAATCTCCCTTACATTGGGGGTCAGTGGGAAGAATCTCCCTTACATTGGGGGTCAGTGGGAAGAATGTCCCTTACATTGGTGGTCAGTGGGAAGAATGCCCCTTACATTGGTGATCAGTGGGAAGAATGTCCCTTACATTGGGGGTCAGTGGGAAGAATGTCCCTTACATTGGGGGTCAGTGGGAAGAATGTCCCTTACATTGGGGGTCAGTGGGAAGAATGTCCCTTACATTGGTGGTCAGTGGGAAGAATGTCCCTTACATTGGTGGTCAGTGGGAAGAATGTCCCTTACATTGGGGGTCAGTGGGAAGAATGTCCCTTACATTGGGGGTCAGTGGGAAGAATGTCCCTTACATTGGGGGTCAGTGGGAGGAATGTCCCTTACATTGGGGGTCAGTGGGAAGAATGTCCCTTACATTGGTGGTCAGTGGGAAGAATGTCCCTTACATTGGTGGTCAGTGGGAAGAATGTCCCTTACATCGGTGGTCAGTGGGAAGAATGTCCCTTACATTGGGGGTCAGTGGGAAGAATGTCCCTTACATTGGGGGTCAGTGGGAAGAATGTCCCTTACATTGGGGGTCAGTGGGAAGAATGTCCCTTACATTGGGGGTCAGTGGGAAGAATGTCCCTTACATTGGGGGTCAGTGGGAAGAATGTCCCTTACATTGGGGGTCAGTGGGAAGAATGTCCCTTACATTGGTGGTCAGTGGGAAGAATGTCCCTTACATTGGTGGTCAGTGGGAAGAATGTCCCTTACATTGGGGGTCAGTGGGAAGAATGTCCCTTACATTGGGGGTCAGTGGGAAGAATGTCCCTTACATTGGAGATCTGAATGCCACCCTTACAGGCTGCTAAGATGATGATCGGTGTCATACTGCTGGCTTCGCCACGTGGTGTTGGCCCCCAAAACCCAGCAGGTACCACCAGATGGAACATTAACCACAGCCCAAGGAACCCCCTACCAACCAACGGCTGCCTTAGAAAGATCATATTAGATGGTCAGCTCCTTTGGCGACAGTCAGTAATGTGCTCTGTGAAGCTTTATGTAACATGCTGGCTCTATACAGAAAAATATGAAACATAATAAGGCAAAGCGATGAAAGCCGAATCAGGAACCGAATTATAATGCGGACATGCGGCCAGCACTGGAGGGAGCAGAGAGCAGCATCTTCCCCAGGAAGATGAAGTATTTCAGCCTTCCTATTCCTTTTCATCTGTCCCAGTGGGACCTTTACACGTGGCTTTAAGCGAACATTCAGGTCCAAGTGGTCGGGAAGCCGCCGCCCCTCCCCCACCAATTCCAATCTACGAGCGGAGGTACCCGGTGCCGGACTTCCGGAGGGGCCCCGGAGACGGTCCCATTTGATGTGGTGTAAGCCTCTGCCAATCTAGATCAGAGTAATCTTGTATCTGGCAGTTTCTTGTACCTTTATGAGGATTATTAGCCGAGTTATAATAGAATTCCTCCTAATCTGCTTAGAACAGCAGGTAATGTATGTAAAGTACGGCACAGATATTTAAATACGAGTCCTAATGTCCCCGCCGTCATTAGCCGGTCATCTGTGAGAGTAATGATGCTGGGAATGGATTCATCAGACGCCGCGCCAGACACGCAGACGGCGAGGAAATTACGAGGGCAGAAAAGACGCCGATCCCAGGAAAACCGGGCAGTGCTAAAAATAAACCCGGCGGGGCCGACGCGGGACACGGTTACCGGTCATCTGTTCAACACGAGCAAAAAAAAAAAAAAAAAGTCGATCCTGCCTGACGTTTAATGAGGCGATAACTTCCTGTGTCTTCTCCGTCATCAGATACGTCGTTCCCAGTTATCTCAGAAGACTACAGAACACCTCCCCCGTGCTCTATGCCTGTTATCAGATACTGTACATTGTCCCCAGCAGGGGTGGACTGACCATTTGGAAACTCGGGCACTGCCCAAGGGCCCGGGTCAGTAGGGGGCCCCATGAGATGTCCCTGGTACCTTTTTTTTTTTAATAGGCTTTTTTGAGTGTGGGCAAGGACACAGGGGCCCCATGATCCCCTATTGCCCGGGGGCCCCATGAATTGTCAGTCCACCCCTGCTCTATGCCTGTTATCAGATACTGCACATTGTCCCCAGCAGGGGCGGACTGACCATTTGGAAATTCGGGCACTGCCCGATGGCCCGGGGTCAGTAGGGGGCCCCATGAGATGCCCCTGGTACCTTTTTCATAGGCTTTTTTGAGTTTGGGCAAGGACACAGGGGCCCCATGATCCCCTATTGCCCGGGGGGGCCCATGAGTTGTCAGTCCGCCCCTGGTCACCAGTTATCTCAGAAGACTACAGAACAGCTTCCCCTGTTGCTCTATGCCTGTTATCAGATACTGTAAATTGTCCTCAGTTATCTCAGAAGACTACAGAACACCTACCAACTCTCTTCCGGCTATCAGATACATAGTTCAAGGGAATTTCAGAAGACTACAGAACACCTCCCCCTGTGTTCTCTGCTTGATATCAGATACATTGTTCCCAGTTATCGCAGAAGATTACAAAACACCTCCCCCGTGCTCTATACCGGTTATCAGATACTGTATATTGTCCTCATTTCTCTCAGAAGACTACAGAACACCTCCCCAGTCTCTTCCGGTTATCAGATACATAGTTCAAGGGAAATTTCAGAAGACTACAGAACACCTCCCCTGTGTTCTCTGCTTGATATCAGATACATTGTTCCCAGTTATCTCAGAAGTTTACAGAACACCTCCCCCTGTTGCTCTATGCCTGTTGTCAGATACTGTAAATTGTCCTCAGTAATCTCAGAACACTACAGAACACCTCCCCCTGTGCTCTATGCCTGTTGTCAGATACTGTAAATTGTCCTCAGTAATCTCAGAAGACTACAGAACACCTCCCCCTGTGCTCTATGCCGATTGTCAGATACTGTACATTGTCCCCAGTTATCCCAGGAGACTAAAGAACACCTCCCCCTGTACTCTCTGCCTGTTATTAGATACTGTACATTGTCCCCAGCAGGGGCAGACTGACCATTTGGAAACTCGAGCAATGCCCGAGGGCCTGGGGTCAGTAGGGGGCCCCATGAGTTGTCAGTCCACCCCTGGTCCCCAGTTATCTCAGAAGATTACAGAACACCTCCCCCGTGCTCTATGCCGGTTATCAGATACTGTACATTGGCCCTAGTTATCTCAGAAGACTACAGAACACCTCCCCACTCTCTTCCGGTTATCAGATACATAGTTCAAGGGAATTTCAGAAGACTACAGAACACCTCCCCCTGTGTTCTCTGCTTGATATCAGATACATTGTTCCCAGTTATCTCAGGCAACTGCAGAACACCCCCTCCCCATTTTCTCTACCTGTTATCAGGTTCATTGTTCACAGATGTCTCAGGAGACTATAGAACACCTCCATCTGTTTTATTTACCCGTTATCAGATACAGTTGCAAGAAAAAGTATGTGAACCCCTTGGGATTACGTGGAGTTTTGCATGAATTGGGCATAAAATGTGCTCTGAACGTCATCTAAGTCACAACAATAGAAGAACACAGTCTGCTGAACATAATACTACACAAACATTAGATGTTGCCATGGTTTAATTGCACATAACATGTAAACATTCACAGTGCAGGGAGGAAAAAGTATGTGAGGCCCTAGCTTAATGACTTCTCCCAGAGCTAATTGGAGCCAGGAGTGAGCCAACCTTGACTCCAATCAGTGTGATGATATTGGATGTGTTGCTGACAGCTGTCCTGCCCTTAAAAAACACACACCTGTTTTGGGTTTACTGGTTTCAAGAAGCACTGTCTGATGTGAACCATGCCTGGCAGAAAAGAGCTCTCAGAAGACCTACGATCAAGAATTGTTGACTTGCATGAAGCTGGAAACGGTTACAAAAGTATCTCCAAAAGCCTTGATGTTCCTGTGTCCACGGTAAGACAGACTGTCTACAAATGGAGAAAGTTTAGCACTGTTGCTACTCTCCCTAGGCGCGGTCGTCCTGTAAAAATGACTGCAAGAGCACAGCGCAGAATGCTGCATGAGGTAAAGAAGAATCCCAGAGTGTCAGCTAAAGACCTACAGAAATCTCTGGCACATGCTAACATTTTTGTTGACACATCTACAATAAGGAAAACATGAAACAAGAATGGAGTACATGGGAGGACACCACAGAGGAAGCCATTGCTGTCCAAAAAGAATTTTGCAGCACGTTTGAAGTTTGCAAAAGAGCACCTGGATGTTCCACAGCACTACTGGCAGAATATACTGTGGATGGATGAAACCAAGATTGAGTTGTTTGGGAAGAACACACAACACTATGTGTGGAGAAAAAAGGTACAGCACACCAACATCAAAACCTCATCCCCACTGTGAAACATGGCGGAGGGAGCATCATGGTTTGGGGCTGCTTTGCTGCCTCAGGGCTGGACGGATTGTTGTCATTGATGGGAAAATGAATTCCAGAGTTTATCAAGACATTTTGCAGGAAAACGTACGACCATCTGTCCGCCAACTGAAGCTCCGCAGAGGATGGGTGATGCAACAGGGCAATGACCCAAAGCATACAAGTCATTCAACAAAACAATGGCTGCAACAGCACAGAATACGCCTTCTGGAGTGGCCCAGTCAGAGTCCTGACCTCAACCCGATTGAAATGCTGTGGCATGACCTTAAGAGAGCGATTCACACCAGACATCCCAAGAATATTGCTACACTGAAACAGTTTTGTGAAGAGGAGTGGTCCAAAATGACTCCAGATCGTTGTGCAGGTCTGATCTGCAACTACAGGAAACGTTTGGTTGAGGTTATTGCTGCCAAAGGAGGGTCAACCAGTTATTAAGTCCAAAGGTTCACATACTTTTTCCTCCCTGCACTGTGAATGTTTACATGTTATGTGCAATTAAACCATGGCAACATCTAATGTTTGTGTGGTATTATGTTCAGCAGACTGTGTTCTTCTATTGTTGTGACTTAGATGACATTCAGAGCACATTTTATGCCCAATTCATGCAAAACTCCACGTAATCCCAAGGGGTTCACATACTTTTTCTTGCAACTGTACATTGTTCCCATCTATCTCGGGAGAGTACAGAACACCTCCCCCATGTTCTCTACCTGTTATCGGGTACATTGTTCCCAGTTATTTCAGAAAAATACAGAACGCTTCCCCCTGTTTTCTCTGTCTGTTATCAGATATACTGTATTGTTTCCACTTATCTCAGAAAACTACACAACACCTCCACCTCCCTCCCCCCCCATGCTCTCTACCTGATATCATACACATTGTTCACAGTTATTTCAGAAGACTACAGAGCACCTCCAGCCATTCTCTATGCCTGTTATCAGATACATTGTTCCAAGTTATCCCAGAGGACTACAGAATACCTCCCCCTGTGTTCTCCTCTTGTTATTGGATACATTGTTCCCAGTTATCTTGGAAGACTGCAGAACACCTCCACCCTGTGGAGGGGGCTGTTCTATAGTCCGTCTTATGGTAACAATGCTGCTCCTCCATGGATACAGTGCAGTAAGTGAGCGTAGTCACCAGGGGCGGACTGACAGCTCATGGGGCCCCCAGGCAATAGGGGATCATGGGGCCCCCAGGCAATAGGGGATCATGGGGCCCCTGTGTCCTTGCCCAAACTCAAAAAAGCCTATGAAAGGTACCAGGGGCATCTCATGGGGCCCCCTACTGACCCCAGGCCCTCGGGCAGTGCCCGAGTTTCCAAATGGTCAGTCCGCCCCTGGTAGTCACTTTAGGACAAGAAGTGTGTTACTATCAGGACCACCAGGTGAAAACAAAGAAAAAAAAAACTAATGCAGCCGCCACCTTTAATCCTGACCTCTTGTCTTCCCTCTTCAGGCTGCCGCCTCCCATCGACGTCACCAATGTGACAGCCAATCACAGGGGTCACATGATCGACCGATCTTTCCCACTGCTCGGCCTTCAAGACTTTTTCAAAGAGATGTGGGGAACAGGGGCGGACTGACAACTCATGGGGCCCGGGGCAATAGGGGATCATGGGGCCCCTGTGTCCTTGCCCAAACTCAAAAAAGCCTATGAAAAAGGTACCAGGGGCATCTCATGGGGCCCCCAACTGACCCCGGGCCCTCGGGCAGTGCCCGAGTTTCCAAATGGTCTGTCCGCCCCTGCTGGGGACAATGTACAGTATCTGATAACAGGCATAGAGCAGGGGCGGACTGACAACTCATGGGGCCCCCGGGCAATAGGGGATCATGGGGCCCCTGTGTCCTTGCCCACACTCAAAAAAACCTTAAAAAAAAAAGTACCAGGGGCATCTCATGGGGCCCCCTACTGACCCGGGCCCCCGAGTGCTCGAATGGTCAGTCCGCCCCTGGCGGGGAAAGGAAAGGGGCTTATTTCTCAGGCTTCTATACATTATCTGGACAACAGAAGCATCAACAACAACAAACCTCGTATGATATTGAAGACATGAAAATGAAATAAATGAAGTATATTCCGTTGTCACGGGAACTAATGGCAATGTTTCTCCGGAATGAGGTTGGATCCAAAGAAAATGACTCAATATTTAGGGATATCGAATGACAAGCCGAACACAAACACACTTTGGAGCCCTTCCCCACGAAACACGGAGCCAGGAAGCCTTTGGTTCTCATTCAAGTCGCCGAGTCGTGAAAAAAAAACAACAAAACACCCGAACGTTGAATTTAATTTGCGTCCACAAGCTCATATTTTACCGACAATAGCGCCAAGTGACCGATGAACGCCATTCTGCGTCATTAATGTGAAATATTACGATTGTTACGGCACAAAACAAAGAGCTCTGTACCGGGTCAGCTATGTAGAAGCAGATATTACTGCGCACCGCTACCTTCCTTGGACCTCACCAATCCTAACGCCGCCATCTCCTGGCTCTCGTTTTCCTTCAAACTCCTCGAAGGTCTGCTCTACAACCGACTGAGCGAATGACTCTCGATCCTATTCAGTCTTGGTTTCGCCCTCAACACTCCACGGAAACTGTTCTCCTAAAACTACCGAAATCTACTAACAGTACTACATCTGTACTCCTACTTCTGGACCATTCTGCTGCCGTTGATGTGGTTGACCACCCCGTCCTCCCCAAAAAACTCAACTTCTTTGGTCTCCATGACTCTACTCTTCACTGTTTCTCATCTTACCTATCCCACGCACCTTCAGTGTCACAACTCTACTTCCTCTTCCTTTCTTCGTCGGGGTCCATTTTAGAATGTCTCCTATTCTTCATCTGCACCTCCTTCCTGGGTCCAGTCCATGACTCTACTCTTCACTGGTTCTCATCTTGCTTACCCCACCGCACCTTCAGTGTTACAACTCTACTTCCTCTTCCTTTCTTTGTCAGGGTCCGTTCTAGGATGTCTCCAGTGTCACAACTCTGCTTCCCCTTTTCCTCTTCCTTTCTTTGTCAGGGTCCGTTTTAGGAGGTCTCCTATTCTTCATCTACACCTCCTTTCTGGGTCCAGTCCATGACTCTACTCTTCACTGGTTCTCATCTTACCTATCCCACCACACCTTCAGTGTCACAACTCTACTTCCTCTTCCTTTCTTCGTCAGGGTCCGTTCTAGGATGTCTCCTATTCTTCATCTACACCTTCTTTCTGGGTCCAGTCCATGACTCTACTCTTCACTGGTTCTCATCTTACCTATCCCACCGCACCTTCGGTGTTACAACTCTGCCTCTTCTCCTCTTCCTTTCTTCGTCAGGGTCTGTTCTAGGATGTCTCCAGTGTCACAACTCTACTTCCTCTTTTCCTCTTCCTTTCTTCGTCAGGGTCTGTTCTAGGATGTCTCCTATTCTTCATCTACACCTCCTTCCTGGGTCTAGTCCATGACTCTACTCTTCACTGGTTCTCATCTTACCTATCCCACCGCACCTTCAGTGTCACAACTCTACTTCCTCTTTTCCTCTTCCTTTCTTCGTCAGGGTCCGTTTTAGGATGTCTCCTATTCTTCATCTACACCTCCTTCCGGGGTCCTCCCGGGTCAGCTGATAGCCTCCCATGGCTTCTTATACAATCTCTACGCTGACAACACCCATATCTATCTCCCTAACCCTCAGCTCACTCCATCAGTCTCCACACGCATTACTATTTAACAACGAAAATATCAGTCTGGATGTCACAACAGTTCCTCAAACTCAATCTGTCCAAAACCGAGCTCATAATATTTCATAACTCACGTGCCCCTCCCTCTAACGTCTCCGTGACGATTGATGGCTCAATTATCCACAACATCTCCAAAATACGTCCCTTCCTAACCAATGACACCGTAAAGCTTCTAATTCACTCTCACCTTGACTACTGCAACTCCCTCCTCATTGGATTACGTTTACATAACCTATCCCCCTTCTGTCCATCATGAATGCTGCTGCCAGACTTGTCCACCTCACTAACTGCTGAATGTCTGCCAATCCCTCCATTGGCTTCCATTCAGTGTCCTCCAACCCTCTCTGCCAATCCTGCTATTGGCTTCTATCCAGTTTCCTCCACACTTCTCTGACAATCCCTCCACCCCTCTCTACCAATCCCTCTACTGGCTTCCATTCAGTGTCCTTCGCCCCTCTCTACCAATCCCTCCATTGGATTCCATTCACTATCCTCCACCCCTCTCTACCAAGCTCTCCCTTGGCTTCCATCCAGTTTCCTCCACCCTTCTTTGACAATCCATCCACTGGCTTCCATTCTGTGTCCTCCACCCCTCTCTACCAATCCCTCTATTGGCTTCCATTCAGTGTCCTCCATCCCTCTCTGCCAACCCCTCCAGTGGCTTCCATTCAATGTCTTCCACCCCTCTCTACCAATCCCTCCATTGGCTTCCATTCAGTTGTCCTCCACCCCTCTCTACCAATCCCTTCATTGGCTTCCATCCAGGGTCCTCCACTCATCTCTGCCAACCCCTCCAGTGGCTTCCATTCAGTGTTCTCCACCCCTCTACCAATCCTTTCATTGGCTGCCACTCACTCAACGAAAAAAATTCAAAATACTAAGCCATCCACACTTCTGCTCCCAGCTACATCACTCGTGTTTCTATTAAAATGACGGCCTGCCTTAGGTAACAGAGGGCTGAAGTGGCAGAGACTGTTTTGTCGCAGCCCATTGCCCTGAGATAACCGGGCCCCAGCACAGGGACACAATGTTCTTTCATGCGCCTCTCTCACCTTACGGGAAGTCCAGACTGGCTCGGCTTTCCTCTCATTATCGGCCTCATTATCTGCCGCCACATAATGATCCAGAGAATTTCCATAAATTTGCATAAAAATTAGGAATCCAGCGGGGAGGCTCAGAAAGTAACGGGGACGGCGGTACGCGCTGGTGTTGGAGCAGGAATATTCCGGAAACTAGATCTGCCCCAACGTCACATATAGGACATATAGAAGACAATGAAAAGATATTGAACATACAGGGTGTTTATGTCAATACTTTCCCATTCAACAAGTCCCAGCAGACCCAATACTAAAACATAAGCCTTTCAATTATCTGTTTAATATTCTCTGGGCTCTCAATTCTTGTAGAGGAACTTGTTTTCCCAACCTCCGTCCTTAAGTACCCTCAACAGGTCATGTTTTGAGGATTTCCTTCACCTTGCACATGTGCTTTAAACCAATGTCAATGGCTTGCAATTTATGGCAGCATTTTTATCTAAAGGAACTTTTCAAATCATGGCCTGCAGGGTTGGAGGACTGGGGTTGGAAACCACTGTTGTAGACAATGGTGCTCCTCCAACCTTGCGGTAACAGTTTTTGAAAGACTAATTTCTGTTCTTGAATGGCTGAAACCCTGTGAATAAAGTCAGCTCCATAAAGACATGGTTTGACCAGTTTGGTGTGGAGGAACCTGAGTGTCCTGCACAGAGCCCTGAACTCAAACCTACTGAACACCTTGGAATGAATTGGAATGCTGATTGGGAAGTCTTCCCAAAAGGTGTGGAGGCTGTCATAGCCACAAATGGAGGTGAGGTGACAACTCCATATTCGTTTCCAACATCCCATTCCCAATGGAATGCTGGACCTCCAATTGAGAATGGGAAGTCCAACAAGATCATATAGGTGTGAGGTAAGGTTTGCATAAATATTTGGTCATATGTTGTATGTATACTATAATAGTACATAACAGTTAATAAGCTATGAGCTAGGATTTGAAGTTAGTCACCAGTAGGGCCAACCCTACTAAACACCTCTGGGATGAACTGGAATGCCAACTGTGAGCCACGTCTTCTCATACAACCTCAGCACCTGACATCACAATTGCTGGGCATAAATTCCATAGACATGCTCCAAACTCTTTGGAGAAAGTTCCCAGAAGACTGTAAGGTGTTATAGCCACAAAGAAGTCAATTCCATATTTATGGCCTTGAGGTGAGGTGGGGCAACTCCATATTGATGGCCATGGTTTTGGAATGGGAAGTCCATCATGCTCATATGGTGGTCAGGTGTTCACAAACATTTAGTCTGTCATGGGGCCAGCATTAAGTTGTACCTGTTTTTCCCTTCATGAGCAAATTAGAAATTCACCATAAATCTGTTGAAGGTAGGATTCCTTTTACCCAACGTCTGGGATAAACTGGAACACCAACTGTGGGCCAGGACTTTTCATACAACCTCAGCACCTGACATCACAAGTGCTGGGCATAAATTCCATAGACATGCTCCAAAATCTTTGGAGAAAGTTCGCAGAAGAGTGTAAGGTGTTATAGCCACAAAGAAGTCAATTCCATATATATGGCCTTGAGGTGAGGTGGGACAACTCCATACTGATGGCCATGGTTTTGGAATGGGAAGTCCATCATGCTCATATGGTGGTCAGGTGTTCACAAACATTTAGTCTGTCATGGGGCCAGCATTCAATTTGTACCCAAATTAGATATTCACCATAAATCTGTTTTTGAAGGTAGGGTTCCTTTTACCCAAAGTCTGAGAACACAGGTCTGCTGGCCTCATGACAGACTCAATTTTTGTGAACACCTGGCCACCATATGAGCTTGATGGACTTCCCATTCCAAAACCATGGCCATCAGTATGGAGTTGTCTCACTTCACCTCATGGCCACCATTAATATGGAGTTGACCCCTTTTGTAGTTTTAACATCCTCCAATCTTCTTGGAAAGTTCTCCACAAGATTTTGGAGCCTGTCTACGGGAATTTGTAGGGAAACTCGTACAAATGAGCGCAGAGAGGCCACTCCTGGTGGAAACGTGAACAGTTTTAACATCCTCCAATCTTCTGGGAAGGTTCTCCACAAGATTTTGGAGCATATCTACGGGAATTTGTAGGGAAACTCATACAAATGAACGCAGAGAGGCCACTCCAGGTGGAAACATGTGAACAGTTAATCATGAGCTCACCACTGCTGCCTTGTTAATCATTTGCACGATGAAGAGAACTGAAAACAATAGGTGCTGTGGAAAATGCTCTCAGTCAAGCACCTTAATGCAGGTGCATCTTTATTGGGTGAGACACAGTAGCAAATATAATAAAATTTGACCAGCCTGAAGTGAACAGTGTGCCTCCAACGGAAGGCCCATCCGCTCTGAAGGGAGCTGAGATCGGAGAATGCTCCTGTAGGCTCCAAATCACGTGGTGTCAGCATACCGGCATCCCGGGTGGTGTCACCATGGCAAGTGAAGGCAGTGTCCGGCGTTGGCTTCAGCTGGGAGTGTGTGTAGGGTTACCAAGATGACATGTTTCGAGCAGTTGCGCTTTGTCGAGTCTCATTTAGGTGCCAATTTTTTTTTTAGTTCTATGAGAATCTGTGCCCATCTCTTGTGAGGTCGAGTACTGAGATTAGATGAGAAGACCTGGCTCACAGTTGGCGTTCCAAATTCATCTCAGCGGTGTTCAGTAGATTTGGCCCTACTAGTGATTGTAACGTCAGATCCTATCAAATCCTATCGTTAGATCGTAAATATGGTTTATTAGAGGTTATGTATCGTTCTAGTCTACATACAACATATGACCTTGATTAAACGCATACAAGTCTCAGTGGACAAATAGAAGGATGGAAGCACAAAATGTACAAGCCTCAACCAGACGCAAAGAGGAATCTTTCACTTAATCTTCAGTTTTCAGCAAAAAATACTCATTTTATGACTGAATCACGTCAGTGGCCTCCAATATACATGAATGATGCCTTGTTGGATGACAGAAAATGACCTACTTACATCCCCGCCTGGGGCAATCCTAGTTCAGTGTTGCATCAACATCATTAAGTCTTTTCTTTACATGTCCCATAGCAATCTATTGGGGTTCACCAACACACCGTCATACAAACATGTCAGCCAATCGATTTTTTTGCAAGGGACACGATGGCAAGCAGCTTCTTGGGATGACGTATCTCTGGCTAGCGACAGATTTTGTTGGATGTACGTAAATACAGATTCCCCAGCCCATTCACATAAAAGCATGATATAGTCTGACAAGTCCAAGGAAACCGGTTGTTAAACACGAATTAAGGGGGAAAGGAAGGAGCACCTCTGATCAAGAGAACCTCGTAAGTGTGCTCCCTGGCATCAGGGTATTATGGGAGTCACTTACTAAGGAAGCATGCAGCCAGTGAAATTAGTGGTGCACCGAAATGAAAATTCTGGTACCGAAACCGAAAAGATAAATTAGGGATGCACTTGGCCGAAAACTGAAACCGAAATGGGCAGTTTTTAAAAATTAATATATATTTAAAAAAGAAAAAAAAAAACACACAATATATACCCCAATTATTTTGTAAAATATGAAAGAGTAAATAGATACCCAACATGTCACGCTTTAAAATTGGCCACACTCGCGGAATGGCGTCAAACTACGTTACTTAAAAATCTCCATGTGTGATGCTTTAAAATTTCTACAGGTTATCAGTGTGAAGTTACAAAGGAGATCTAGTGCGAGAATTATTGCTCTTGCTCCGATGTTCGTGGCGATACCTCACATGTGTGGTTTGAAGACCATTTTCATATGTGGGCATTGCCTACGTATGCGTTCAACATGGGGGGGGGGGGGGGCACTTTAAACTTTTTATTATTTATATTTTTTTACACTGCTCCTTTAAAAAATAAATTTTTAGCACTTTTATTCCTATCACAAGTAATCCATGCATCCCTTGTGATAGAAATAATTAGTGACAGGCCCTCTTTATGGAGACATCGGGGTCAATAAGACCCCACATCTCTCCTCTGCAATGTAAAGCATTAGATGAAAAAGAATTGATCTGGTGCTTTAAAAAAAAAGAAATAGAAAAAAAAAAAAAAGGCCTTGTTTACAAGGCGCCGGAACCGGAAGTGACATCGCTCTAGTCCTCCAAGGGCATAGAGATGAGTGGAGGCCACCTTTCCTTCACTAATCTCTATGCCCAGTGCCGGGATTGTTTGGTGGTTTCTCAGGTAAGGCTGAGAACTACCGAGTGGCGGCAGTGGCAGGCTTTTTTTGGGGGCACCTGTATCGGTGCTTTTTTTTTTCCATATCGGCCAACGGCCGATAGGTGTGTCGGCCGCAACGCTTCACCCACGAAAATTTTGGTGCACCCCTAAGTGGAATCAGACCACCTAATCGGCATTCTTATTCCAGGTCTGTGGTTTAAAAGCTCGGTGGTGGCTGTATGTGGCCTTTCTTGAGAAGCGGCTTTTTTCTTGCACCTTTACCATACAAGCCACATTTGTGGAGGATTTTCGATCTTGGTGTCACATGGACACAATGACCACTCTTTGTCATCCATTCCTGACACGGCTTTAAGAGTTGCTGTAGGCCTCTTTGACCGGTTTCCTCCTGGCTCTTCCATCCAGTTTGGAGAGACGTCCTGATCCAGGGAGGGTCTGTGTTGTACCAAATACCATTGTCATCTATTCCTGACACGGCTTCAGAGTTGCTGTAGGCCTCTTTGACCGGTTTCCTCCTGGCTCTTCCATCCAGTTTGGAGAGACGTCCTGATCCAGGGAGGGTCTGTGTTGTACCAAATGCCATTGTCATCTATTCCTGACACGGCTTCAGAGTTGCTGTAGGCCTCTTTGACCGGTTTCCTCCTGGCTCTTCCATCCAGTTTGGAGAGACGTCCTGATCCAGGGAGGGTCTGTGTTGTACCAAATACCATTGTCATCTATTCCTGACACGGCTTCAGAGTTGCTGTAGGCCTCTTTGACCGGTTTCCTCCTGGCTCTTCCATCCAGTTTGGAGTGACGTCCTGATCCAGGGAGGGTCTGTGTTGTACCAAATACCTTTGTCATCCATTCCTGACACAGCTTCAAAGTTGCTGTAGGTCTCTTGGCAGCCTGACTGGTTTCCTCCTGGCTCTTCCATCCAGTTTGTAGCGACATCCTGATTCAGGGAGGGTCTGTGTTGTACCAAATACCTTCCACTTCCTTATAATAGACATCACTCTTCTTCCATGTCACAAAGCTCAAATCATCTCCAACTGCTTTCTTGAACATGACAATGAGGTCACTGGACTCCAATGGTGCCCACAGGCACCAAATCTCCATCCAATAGGGCTCTTCTGGGATGTGGTGGAACGGGAGATTCACATCATGGATGTGTAGCCAACAAATCTGCAGTAAGTGCGCGATGCTATCATGTCAATATGGACCAAAATCTCCGAGGAATGTTTCCAAATCCTTGTTGAATCTATGCCACGAAGAATGAAGGCAGTTCTAAGGGCAAAAGGGGGTCCAACCTGGTACTAGAAAGGTGGACCTAATAAAGTGGCCAGTGAGTGTATGTATTTTTTTTGTAATTATTGAGGGGGAGGAATCAAATCATTAAAATAAATTCTTGAATTTCTGTTACATTTTAGGGACTGTGAAAAGCTATCAGAAGGCAACAGTGAATGAAACAGCCAAACTGAAGGTAGATCAGCTGTCCAGATGGAAGCCACCAGCACCAATGGCCACCTGCATAGGAAGAGGATGATTTCCTTATGGTCCAAGTTCCTTTTTAAGCCCCAACCACAAGATTGCTCCTAAACCAAGATGTTTTCACCGGTCAGGGAGCTCCGGGCCTCCTCAATGGGATGCATGGAGTTAAGGCAATTCGGGAATGCGCCTGCAATACACACAATGCTCTTCTTTGATTTCCAGTGATCAGCCGCTAATCAGTGGCGCGTCTCTCGGAGGGAGTACCTAATTACTGCTTGCAGGGAAGTCGTTAATACATTGCTGTGCTCATTTCAGCTAATCTCCGGCTTTCTGCAAGGCCGGGGGATTAATTTCTTTGGGAATATTCTGGGCTTTGTTTAATTGTTCGGAAGCATTAGCGCTGAGGTGATAGCGAAAGTCGGATGATGTTCTCTCTAACATTGGTGCCATTTGTAGTCCCATGTAGGAGAATCCCAAAGAGAGCCACCGGCACTCGCTGTGGTCAGAGGATGTCAGTTATGCGCCTCTTTATAAAGGTTTCCTATTCTCTCGAATGCAAATCTTCAATTTTCTTCTCTTCTCGCTTTCTTGCCACAATCTAATTTCCCAAAGAGAAGATGATACTCTCACACAGGCATGGTCAGGAGGTTGAGTGGTTGCTGGCCCGTTCCACTGGAAAACATGCATTAGGTCAACATCTGTTGGTGGCAGGACCAACCAGCGTCTTAAATGGTTGACCTCCTGGCATCTCCTTGGTGTGCAGTCTTTAGGATTTACATCCAATGGTTGAAAAAATATATAGCAAAAGTTCTTTGGGGGAAAACCTCTGGTTAATGAAAGAGGTCAAAGGGAACAACCAGACACGTTCAACCAAGTTAGAAGTCCACAAATGCTCAAATATTTAGGCTCTACAGAAGTGCAGAAGAGAAGGTCATCTCTGGACATACAACATATCGAACCTTGAAGAGAACCTTGGAGAGGGCAGGTGTCAGGTCCTGTCCACGGCAGAAGTTCTGGAAGATCTGGCATTTCGGCCAGTACTCTGCATGGCCGCAGAAGCACACATCAGCCTCAGTTTGGTGCCAGACAGCCTTTATAAGGAGGTTCATCACTTTCTCAAGTTGCTGGATGATCTCTAGCTCTCCCCGTGCCCTGTTCTTGTTTCCTGTGATTTTGACCTGCGATTTCCTGTTACCGACTCGGCTTGCTCCTGGACCTGTCTACCCTGCTTTACCCCTCGATCTGACCTCGGCTTGGCTTACGGATACTCTCTCTCTCTCTCTCTCTCGCTCCCCTGTGTATGACCTCGGCTATCTCATCTGACTACGTCTGCTCTCATTCCCACCTGGTACCTGACCTTGGCTTGAACCGACTACCCAGTAAACATCTAAATCCCGGAAGGGCTTGCATACCACGCACAGGCACCTCCTGTCTGCAGACCTATCTCCGTGCACCAGCTGTGCTTCTGAGTGGACCATCAACTAGCATTCCTACAGGCGACCTGTGCAACTTTGAGCCTGACTCCCGCTGTCCCACTCTCAGGGGAGTCCAGGACTTAGTCGCAAGGGAAGCCCTCTCTCCATTGGCCTCCATCACAGGTACGTGATAGCAGGCTACAAGGTTGAGACTTCACGCCATGCTCAACTTGGGCTCGACTGTGAACAGGAGAATGGGGCTACAGAGACATGGGATCAAGAAAACTGGGTGACTTTAGCCGAGAAAACCTGCCAAATCTCAAATATTTCTTGCAACATAGATACGGGTCAACAACTGCGATATACAACACAAATTCTTTGTACGGAGATGGAACACTAGGAATACAATATGGGAAAGCTTTAGAAACTGAGTGATACTATGGGGCACGGAAGATCAAGCTTAAGGAACTTTTCCAGCATGCTTGTGAACAACTGACCGTCACACAAACGTGAGCTTGTTTCAAAAACATGGGCATTAATATGGAGTTGCCCTCTCTTTGCAAGTGTAAAAGCCTCCACTCTTCCAGGAAGGGCTTCCACAAGATTTCAGGGTGTGTCTGTATGAATTTGTGCCCATATAACCTAAGTAGGACTTGTGAAGTCAGGAACTGATGCTGGCCATCGGCATTCTAATTCATCCCAAAGGTGTTCCATAGTATTCAAGTCAGGATTCTGTACCGGACGCTTGAGGTCCTCCACATCAGACTGGTCAAACCATGTGTTTACGGGGCTGGTTTTGTACATGAGGAACAGTCATGGTGGAACAGAAAAGGGTCTTCACCAAACTGTCCAATCTGTTAGCACAGGTTTGGAAACTCAGTCTCCAAAAAGGTTTTTCACAAGATTTTGGACCATCGCACCTTTACGAGCTTGTTAGACATCCCATTTCAAAATCATGACCGTTAATATGGAGCTAGCCCAACGTTGTGGCTATAACCTTCTCCACTCTTATGGGAAGAATTTCTGTAAGATTTTAGAGGGTGTTTGTTGGAATTTGTGAGGTCAGGTACTGAAGTTGGATGAGAAGACCTGGCTCACAATTGGTGGCTCAATTCACCCCAAAAGTGTTCAGTAGGGTTGATGTCAGGACACTCAAGTTCCTCCACACCTAACTGGTCAAAACCATGTCTTTATCAGCTTGGACCCTCTTTGTGGCTCTAACATCCTCCATTCTTCTGGGAAGACTTTCCATAAAATTTTGGAGGGTGTCTGTGGTCATTTGTGCCCATTTGTGTGGTCAGGTACTGACATTGGATGAGAAGACCTTACAGTTGGTGTTCCAATTCATCCCAATGAGTTTAGAATGGTTGAGGTCAGAGTTCTGTGCAGGACATTTAGGTTCCTTTACATCGAAGTCATCAAATCATGTCTTAATGGAGCTGGCTTCGTGAACTGGACTCAATAAATTGGATGGGAGTCCACATGTTTAAAACATATACTTAAGGTGTGTCTAAAAAAAGTCACCTGAGTGTAATTAATGAACAATTATTATTAATCTAAACCAGAGGTCTCCAAAACTGCAGCCTGGGGGGAGAAAGATGTGGTCCAGTGCTTGCCTATGGGGGCCTATTCCATCCACGGACACGAACAACGGAGAAAACTTTCTTTTGCAGACATCAACAATGGGGTACTACTCCTTCCACTGACACCAATGATGGGGCACTACTCCTTCCACTGACTCCAATGATAGGGCACTACTTCTTCCACTGACTCCAATGATGGGGCACAATTCCTCCCACTGACACCGAGGGGCATTTTTCCTCTCATAAACACAAATGATGGGGCACTATTCCTCCCACTGACACCAATGATGGGGCGCTATTCCTCCCACTGACACCAATGATGGGGCGCTATTCCTCCCACTGATACCAATGATGGGGCACTATTCCTCCCACTGACACCAATGATGGGGCACTATTCCTCCCACTGACACCAATGATGGGGCACTATTCCTCCCACTGACACCAATGATGGGGCACTATTCCTCCCACTGACACCAATGATGGGGCACTATTCCTCCCACTGACGCCAATGATGGGACACTATTCCTCCCACTGACACCAATCTTCTGGATCAACAGTGGGTAAAGGATTCAATTATTTTTTTTTGCTATGGTTGAACTGGATGGAATTTTGTCTTTTTTTCAGCCATACTAACTATGTAACCAATGATGAGACACTATTCCTCCCACTGACACCAATGATGGGGCACTATTCTTCCCACTGATACCAATGATGGGGCACTATTCCTCCCACTGATACCAATGATGGGGCACTATTCCTCCCACTGACACCAATGATGAGGCACTATTCCTCCCACTGACACCAATGATGGGGCACTATTCCTCCCACTGACACCAATGATGGGGCACTATTCCTCCCACTGACGCCAATGATGGGACACTATTCCTCCCACTGACACCAACGATGGGGCACTATTCCTCTCACTGACACCAACGATGGGGCACTATTCCTCTCACTGACACCAATGATGGGGCACTATTCCTCTCACTGACACCAATGATGGGGCACTATTCCTCTCACTGACACCAATGATGGGGCACTATTCCTCTCACTGACACCAATGATGGGGCGCTATTCCTCCCACTGACACCAATGATGGGGCACCATTCCTCTCACTGACACCAATGATGGGGCACTATTCCTCTCACTGACACCAATGATGGGGCACTATTCTTTCCACTTATACTAATGGTGGGACACTATTCCTCCCACTGACACCAAAGGGGGAGGGGGCACTATTCCTCCCTTCAAGACACAATGATAGGGCACTATTCCTCCCACTGACACCAAAGATGGTTAGTTGTTTACTCTCACTGAGACCAGGATATTTTCTACTCCCACTGACAATAGCCCCCCTCCCCCTTAAAGTCTGAAGGACAGTAAACTGGCCCTTTGTTTAGAGACCCCTGATCTAAACGATAGGCATGTGATCCAGGCTGCATGATGGTAAGCATATCCCGAGGTCCAAGTTCAAACTAGCTGAAGGCGTTCCAGTCCTTCTGAAGATGCCATCACAATGGTCAAGATGACCTCAGCCAACAGTTCATGTTTGCCAGACGTTTGACTCTCTCCGTAGTCGAGAAGCGCGAAGACTTCACCCATCCATGTAGCTGAAGGTCAACCATCAATTCACACAACGTGGTCCCTCTAGGAATGTATCTGCTGCCTTGAGGACCTGTGCCTGCCTGCAAGTCATCTCACCAAATCCCAACCTACGGGATGTCCTCCGATCAGCTGGACGGTTTGGCTCCCGTTCTCCTTGTAGTAGAGAGGTCATCTGTGTTTTTTTTTTTTTCATCAATTCTTACAAACGTCATCAACAAGCACCAGAAGACGAAAAAAATGAGGACTTAATAATCCTGAGTGGGAGACCAATGGAAGAAAATGCAGTTCCTTCCCCCGTTCAGCATGGTGCCTGACGGCTTAATGCATCTCATTTTTGGCGATACGTCGAACATTAATCTCTCCGCGATGGCGTTTGATCTCCAGTATTTTCATTAACTTGTAATTAGAACTTCATTCTTTCCCCCGTATCTGTTCCGGAGAGAGGGAGCGGGGATGGGAGCCGACGTGCTCTGCGTCAGGCTGATCGCGGCCGGGCTCAACTGCGGAGAAGAAGATGATTGTAGAGCTCGGTTCCTCGGAGATTACCACGTGGCCTCTGAGCCAACAGATCTATTGCCCGCTCTTCATTAGGACAGGAAAGCTGTGCCTCTGCCAGTCGAACTCTCCTTCTCCACCAATACTGGGGATCACTCATGGAATCTGGGGATCGATCATGGAGTCTGGGGATCGATCATGGAGTCTGAGGATCGATCATGGAGTCTGGGGATCACTCATGGAATCTGGCCATCACTCACGAAGTCTATCAGTCATGGAGTCTGGGGATCACTCATGGAGTCTGGGGATCACTCATGGAGTCTGGGGAACACTCATGGAGACTGGGGAACACTCATGGAGACTGGGGAACACTCATGGAGTCTGGGGATCACTCATGGAGTCTGGGGATCACTCATGGAGTCTGGGGATCACTCAGGGAATCTGGGGATCACTCACGGAGTCTGGGGATCACTCACGGAAGTCTATCAGTCATGGAGTCTGGGGATCACTCATGGAGTCTGGGGATCACTCATGGAGTCTGGGGATCACTCATGGAGCCTGGGGATCACTCATGGAGCCTGGGGATCACTCATGGAGTCTGGGGATCACTCATGGAGTCTGGGGATCACTCATGGAGTCTGGGGATCATTCATGGAGTCTGGGGATCACTCATGGAACACCGGGTTACTTCTCAAAGCTGAATTCTACCCAAACAGCTTAATGTACCGATGGAATATGGATTTTGTTTCTGTCAGGCAACCGATCTTCCCCTAGCCTGTCACGAAACAGGGGAGCCAAAAGGTTGGGCTGCAGTGCTTATGTGCTAACTAGGAACATGCTGATGTGAGGAGAGAGCAGAGAGATGAGCTTATTAGTCTTCTGCTTCTCTTTGTTCAGTCCTTGTTGACTCTGATGGGACCACAAATATTTGTAATACATATAGAAGAGTTGGGGGGCCCCAGGTATATCCAACATGAGAAAAGTTTTGCCTTCAGTTTGATTTCAGATGGCGGAGTGGAATCTAGGAGCACACTCACCAGTCACCACAATCCCCCCCCCCCCCCCATTGCCATCCATCCAGCAATTATCGCAACCCCCTCCCCCGACACACATCCCCAACACCCCCCGTCATGTCATTGACTCGCTCTCCGCTCCTCCCGGTTCACCACAACGCCGCTAATTCCAAGTGACTTCAGCCTTCGCCCCTCTGATCTTCGGCGTTCCGCCTGTCTGGTCGGCTCTCCTATGCCCTCCCCCACCACGCCACTCGAGGAGCCCTTCTTCCACATTATTAATTTAAGACGAAGATTCCTGGATACTCGCTGAGCTATTTTTGGGGGGCATGGTACCTATTTTTAGCGCAGGCGGTAATCCGGGACACGGACGCTGTCACCGTGCGTTTTACACCGCCATTTCCCACTCCACAATCCTGAGTGGCAGGAGAACCAGTTTCCAGAATAGATCAGAGTGGAAGCTGGAATTATATATACTGCGAATCCGTGACGGGCGCGTGTTCGTCCCGCGGAGCCGCCATGTGGTTTAATCTGGGGGGGGGGCAAGGGTATCCCTTTAAGGGGGTCATCCTCTTCATGAGAATTCTCTTCCAGCTGAACTCTAAAATGACAGTGAAGCGAACGCCGTTATCGTGGCGGAATCCAGAACCATTATAGGTCGACGTGTGACCGCGCCATCCGCTTCGCGTAAATCTTTTCGAACGAGCGTTCATGCTTCAAAAATGGACCAATCACGGGAATTCACGCTTCAGACGCATCGATAGCGCACCTGTCTGCGTTCTCCAATGACGTCATTATCTTTCGTTCTGAAAAAAAAAATTCTAAAAATAACAGATTCCATCTGCGACCCGAAACCTCGGCAGCCCAATTCAGGTGCTTTCCAACGGCATTGTGGGGGTTTCAGGTAATTTGACCTGCACAGGTGTACCGGCTCCTCCCCTTCAGTCTTGCACAGGTGTACCGGCTCCTCCCCTTCAGTCTTGCACAGGTGTATCGGCTCCTCCCCTTCAGTCTTGCACAGGTGTATCGGCTCCTCCCCTTCAGTCTTGCACAGGTGTACCGGCTCCTCCCCTTCAGTCTGGCACAGGTGTACCGGCTCCTCCCCTTCAGTCTGGCACCGGTTACCGGCTCCTCCTCTTCAGTCTGGCACAGGTGTATCGGCTCCTCCCCTTCAGTCTGGCACAGGTGTATCGGCTCCTCCCCTTCAGTCTGGCACAGGTGTATCGGCTCCTCCCCTTCAGTCTGGCACAGGTGTATCGGCTCCTCCCCTTCAGTCTTGCACAGGTGTATCGGCTCCTCCCCTTCAGTCTGGCACAGGTGTATCGGCTCCTCCCCTTCAGTCTGGCACAGGTGTATCGGCTCCTCCCCTTCAGTCTTGCACAGGTGTATCGGCTCCTCCCCTTCAGTCTTGCACAGGTGTATCGGCTCCTCCCCTTCAGTCTTGCACAGGTGTATCGGCTCCTCCCCTTCAGTCTTGCACAGGTGTATCGGCTCCTCCCCTTCAGTCTTGCACAGGTGTATCAGCTCCTCCCCTTCAGTCTGGCACAGGTGTATCAGCTCCTCCCCTTCAGTCTGGCACAGGTGTATCAGCTCCTCCCCTTCAGTCTTGCACAGGTGTATCGGCTCCTCCCCTTCAGTCTTGCACAGGTGTATTGGCTCCTCCCCTTCAGTCTTGCACAGGTGTATTGGCTCCTCTCCTGGACTGAAATGGCTTCCTCTGATGTGCATTAGAAGCTGCAGCCAGTCAGATAGAGCTCCGCCTCTTTTCCTGGCCGGAGGACGCCCAGCATCATCTAGCACCTCCCTCCCCAGCACCGACCCGCCCCTTTGGATTTCAGCTCTTTCACTCAAGGAGGCTTAGTATCACATGTGGGCGGTCTATATGCAAATGAAGCCTTGTCTAGGAATGCCCACTCCCCCACCCATCAAGGCATTTTGATATTTGCATAACTCCTCCCACTGCTTGCATCAGGGCTGGAGGGGTATTGAGAGGAGTACAGAGGCAGGGTGCCATGATATTTTCAGGAAGCTATGTACAACACCCTGCCTGCCCCTCCCAGCAGCCACAAAACTGCCTGCATTGCACAGAGAAGCACAGAGACCCAGTGCTTACATCTGATGATCGGTATCCAATGAAAAATCTTCATCTTTCCCCCGGAATCAGAACACAGCAGGCAGTGCCGGGACAAGGTTGTCTATAGCCCGGGGCGAACATTCAAAATTGCACCCTCCCCTAATATGTATGCAAAAATCCCCCCCCCATAATATGCATGCTTTACCCCCCCCCCCCAAGCATAAATTCCCCCTCCTCCCAATACACCCACCAGTTCAAATAGTCTCTCTTAACATGTGCCCCCAGCACAAACCCTTCCCTAGAAAAAAATTGCCCCCTCTCCCCCTCACTTCAAATCCCACCTACAAGCATGAATTCCCCCCCCACCAACCCCCCCCCCAAAAAAAAAAACTGAGCACTAATATGCACACTTCCCCCCAAGCATAAATTCCCCCTCCTCCCAATACAAATCTGTCCCCCTGCAAAAAATAAATAAAAAATTCCGCCCTCCTAGCACAAATCCTCTACCCTGAAAATTTCTCCTCCAATCACAAGTCATCTCCCTCTCACTTCAAATACCCCCTCCCTGTACAAATCCCCCCCAATAAAAAAATTGAGCACTAATGTGCATGCATACCCGCCCCAACATAAAAACCCCTTCCTCCCAATACAAATCTGCCCCCATGCTGAAATCCTAGCCCCCCCAGCACAAATATTTGCCCCCAACCCCACCATATTCCCCAGCTCAAACCCTCCCCCCACAAAAATATAAATAAATAAAAATGTCCCCCCTCCTAGCACAAATCCTCTACCCCTAAAAATTTCCCTCCAATCACAAACCCCCCCCCTCCAAAAAAATGTTCCTTTTTAGCACAGACCACCCCCCTTCCTCCCTCCTAGCACAAATTCCCTCCAAAGCCCCCCTCCTTGCACAACTCCCCCCCCCCGCTCCTAGCACAAATAGCCCCCAATCCTCCCTCCTAGCACAAATTCCCTCCAATGCCCCCCTCCTTGCACAACCCCCCCGCTCCTAGCACAAATACCCCCCCAATCCTCCCTCCTAGCACAAACCCCCCTCCTATTACATGTCCCCTAGCACACCTTCCCAGATTTCCCCTCCTAGATCAATTCTCACCTCCTGCTGCCCCCCCTCCAACACTAATCCCCTCCCCCCAATCTCCTCATGGTGGCCATCCCCCACCTCACATGATACCAGGGGCGGACTGACCATTTTTGAAACTCGGGCACTGCCCGAGGGCCCGGGGTCAGTAGGGGGCCCCATGAGATGCCCCTGGTACCTTTTGCATAGGCTTTTTTGAGTTTGGACAAGGACACAGGGGCCCCATGATCCCCTATTGCCCGGGGGCCCCATGAGTTGTCAGTTTGCCCCTACATGATACCACAGCGCCCAGGGCAGCCGCCCCTCCTGCCCACCCCCTGTCCCGGCCCGGACGGCAGGGGTCTTAGCCCCTCTATAACACACAGCTTTTGATCGACTTCAACTGTCACTGAGTATGCGCACACATGACAGTTGACAAAGCAGTGCATGATGGGAACCTCTGACACCAATGTCTCCAACATGGCAGAACGGGGAACGCGGAGCTTTGTCTCTCCATAGAGCAACATGAAGAAGTAAAATACAGGAGTCACATTTTTTTTTTTTGGGGGGGGGGGGGGGGGGGGGGACACGTTGGAGAGACCAAAAGGAAGGCGGCTGTTTGCAAATTAATACGAACTTGCAAAAATTTAAGAGAGGATTCAGGAAAAAAGGGTTAAACGCGGAGTGCCTCTTTTTTTTTTTTCCTTTTTTTTTTCCTTTTTTTTAATTTATTTTTCCTTTTTTTTTTTTTATATTGGATCCAGTGAGTGAAATCCTCTCGGAATTTTTCCCGTCTTTCCACCCCTCTAAGTTTTGATCTTCGTCTCACTCGGCTGCCCCGATTTTTTCCCTTTCAGTGCCACGTCTCATTATATCCTCCATCTCTCTCCTCTGCCACGGCGGATCCGTCACTCTCCCCTGCTGTCTCTTATGTGCCGTTTAATCTGCTTCCTCTGCGCCCGGCTCCCTGCCACTCACACCGCTCCCTCCGTCTACCACTCCCGGACTCGCTTTTTATTTTTCTCTTTTTTGGGGGGGGGTCTTTATTTTAAAATGACACTGGAGGATTTGGAGGAGATATCTGCCTCGCTGGAGCCAGAGATGGGAGGAAAGTCGGAGGTTTTATTTAGAAATAGCTGCAGGTTTCCTGCCACACAGCTGCTCAGGCGTTCGTATATCAAAATGGAGTGAAACACCAAAAAAGTACAAATTTAAAAAAAAAAAAAAAATTTAAAAAATAAAATGTTACTTTATATAAAAAAAAAAACAAAAAACACAAAAAAATTAATTGTTAGCGTTCACGCTCCAGGTTTGGTAAATGACCCCCCAAAGTGTTGGCTCGATGTCTGCAGGGCCGGAGCTACCACTAGGTGAACTAGGCAGCTGCCTAGGGTGCACTGATGCCAAGGGCCCAGCCACAGCTGCTGGTTTCCCTACCCTCCACCATGGCAAGATCTGGGGGGGGGGGTCGCTGAATTCACTTGGACGCTGTGTCTGGCAGGGGGAGATTTGGGTAAGGTGGGAGGATTTTATTCTGGGAAGGGTAATTTGGAGGGGGGGAATTAAAGAAGAGAATTGGAATTGGTGCTGGGAGCTGGAGATTTGTGCAGGGGGGGGGGGGGAGGAATTTGTGCTAGGAGGGGAGGTTGTGCAAGAAGGGGGGAATTTGTGATAGGAGGGGGGTTGTGCGAGACGTGGATGAGGTCCGTGCGCGTCTGCGAGACGTGGATGAGGTTTGCGAGACGTGGATGAGGTCCGTGGGCGTCTGAGAGACGTGGATGAGGTCCGTGGGCGTCTGAGAGACGTGGATGAGGTCCGTGGGCGTCTGAGAGACGTGGATGAGGTCCGTGGGCGTCTGAGAGACGTGGATGAGGTCCGTGGGCGTCTGAGAGACGTGGATGAGGTCCGTGGGCGTCTGAGAGACGTGGATGAGGTCCGTGGGCGTCTGAGAGACGTGGATGAGGTCCGTGGGCGTCTGAGAGACGTGGATGAGGTCCGTGGGCGTCTGCGAGACGTGGATGAGGTCCGTGGGCGTCTGCGAGACGTGGATGAGGTCCGTGGGCGTCTGCGAGACGTGGATGAGGTCCGTGGGCGTCTGCGAGACGTGGATGAGGTCCGTGGGCGTCTGCGAGACGTGGATGAGGTCCGTGGGCGTCTGCGAGACGTGGATGAGGTCCGTGGGCGTCTGCGAGACGTGGATGAGGTCCGTGGGCATCTGCGAGACGTGGATGAGGTCCGTGGGCGTCTGCGAGACGTGGATGAGGTCCGTGGGCGTCTGCGAGACGTGGATGAGGTTTGCGCGGCTGCGAGACGTGGATGAGGTTTGCGCGGCTGCGAGACGTGGATGAGGTTTGCGCGTCTGCGAGACGTGGATGAGGTTTGCGTGTCTGCGAGACGTGGATGAGGTCGGTGCGCGTCTGTGAGATGTGGATGAGGTTTGCGTGTCTGCGAGACGTGGATGAAGGAGTATCCGGTGTGTAGATGGACTCTGCAACGTGTGTGCAATGTATGGAGGAAGTTGGCTCAAGTCGTTCCCCTTTAAGCCCCTCCCACTGCACGCCGTGTCCTGGAGCGCGCACACCCTTTTCTGACGCGTGGGACTTCACTCGGTGTCTCCCCGGCTCTTCCTAATAATAGTTTACAGACATTTAAAAAAAAAAAAAAAAAAAAAAAAAAAAAAAAAAGGTCAAAATGTTTCATATTTCGGGGGTCGGGGTGCCCCCCGGCATGCTCTACAATTTAAAAAGCAACCCGAAGCGCAGAGCTGCAGATCGCCCTTCCCCCCCCTCTCCCCCAGGCTGGACGATCGATGAACACACCGCAGAGCGCGTTCCCTGAATGGCTGCCGGAACACGGCTCGCAGGAACGAAGGTAATGACACGATAATGAAGAAGTATTCTCCGAGGACGAATCCATCAGAGGACCAAGATCAACAAACCAGGAAACCGCCACGGATTGCGTCTGACACCCCGACACGGCGTAGACAGAACGGCGGGCGCAGCCAACAATCGGGGAAAACCTTCCTCACCCAAAAGCGCATTCCAGGTCCATCAAAGCAAAAAAGTGCGCAAAAGCATGCAGGGGGTTTTCTTTAGAAAGTAGCCACAGCCACGGAGCAGAGAAGCCCATCCCCCGGCCAGCATGCGGCAGAGAAAGATTTGTTCCCTTGGAAGCAGTGGTCTCTCTGCAGAAGTCCAACTGACACCCCCCCCCCCTTGTTGAATCGGAGTAAGAGGTCTCCGCTCCGCCGGCCACATGGGCTGACCACAGTGCTGCACCGAGCGGTGATCGCACGCCATTCCTGAGCATTGCTCACTAGGGACCGCCCACCATCACGGGAAAGCAGAGTGCCCCCTTAAAGGCGAACCCCCCCCCCCCCCCAAAACACCAAAAAAAAAAGTGCTTTTCGTAATTAGAAAACGTGGCAGAGAATCTTTAGTCCTTACGGCTCGGTTCACACCTACGCAGCTTGCGTTAGAGACGTTTCTGCATTGCGTTTTTGACGCATTTTTTTTTTCACTTTTCTTGTTGCTAGGCAGATTTAAAATGCAAAATGTACAAAAAATGCAGCAAAAATGCAATACATTGAAAATATAATGGATGAATAATGGATGTAAACAGAAAAGGATGACAATGGATGTAAATGAATGTAAACGGATGACAACAGATGTAAACGGATGAAAAATTAATGTAAACGGATGACAACGGATGTAAACAGATGACAACGGATGAAAAAATGTATGTAAACGGATGACAATGGATGTAAACGGATGTAAACGGATGACAACTGATGTAAACGGATGAAAAATTAATGTAAATGGATGACAACGGATGTAAACGGATGACAACAGATGTAAACAGATGACAACGGATGAAAAAAATTTATGTAAACGGATGACAATGGATGACAAAGGATGACAAAGGATGACAACGGATGAATTACGGATGAATAACGGACAAGAAAAGGATGTAATTGGATGACAACGGATGTAAACAGATGAAAAACAGATGTAAACGGATGAATGGATGTAAACAGACAAAGGATGTAAATGGATGTACATGGATAAAAACTGACGTAAATGGATGAAAAATGGACAACAAATGTGAACAGATGAAAAACAGATGTAAATGGATGAAAAACTGACATAAACGGATGAAAACAAAACCCGGAACGCCCGTGTAAAAGGAGCCTAAATACTGAGTTGCTGCCGTGCGATTGGCCGATTATCCGTTTGTTTTGCAGCATGCGATCAGGGGGACGTAAAGCCGCCGATCGGTGCATCGCTACAAAGTTCGGTTTAAAAAAAAAACAAACAAAAAACAAAAATCCATAAGTCGGTCCATTTTATCCAACAGAATAATAAAAACATATAAAAGCAGAACGACACCCCGCACAGGACCTCAGAGACATTTTCGGGGCCCCATGGGGGGGGGGGGGGTTAAAAATTCACATTTTTTTATTTTTTTGGCATTAAATCCTTTCCCGGAGAATTCCCATGGATTATGGGGGGGTGGGGTGTACACGGTGAACGCCGGGGGCATCTGAGGACAAACATTCCAGGGTTAGTGTAGTGTAATGACAGAAGCTGCTTCTTTATTATTGCAGATAATGGCCCCCGGGGGCCCCTCCATCTTACTGTGGGACATTGGCTTGTCAGCGGAGCACTAGAGGGCATAATAGATATAAATATTGTGTTCAATCTCCGTGTCAGAGGATCCCGGAGCGGATTAATGTCCCCCCGGCTCAGCTCCCCTCCCCCCCCCATCCCGTTCTCTGCCACTGCCGAGAAAAAGTCGATTTGCAGAGCCATCGCCCAATCGGAGGAGAGCCGGCTGGGTATTTAAAGCCGTATAAAAACCCCCAAAAAAGCAACAAAAAAAATGCAATATATTGCAGCCGATCCATCCTTCGATGCGGCGGCTGCATTCGTTTTCTATTTTTGGCTTTTTTTTTTTTCTTTATTTCTGCCAATGAGTCGCATTATTTATTTATTTATATTGTACATTCACATCAGTCCCCGCCCCCGAGGAGCGTACAATCTAAGGTCCCTAACTTACATTCATACATACTAGGGGCCAATTTAGACAGGAGCCAGTTCACCTCCCAGCATGTCTTTGGAGCAGGGGCGGGCTGACAACTCATGGGGCCCCCGGGCAATAGGGGATCATGGGGCCCCTGTATCCTTGCCCAAACACAAAAAAGCCTATGAAAAAGGTACCAGGGGCATCTCATGGGGTCCCCTACTGACCCTGGGCCCTCGGGCAATGCCCGAGTTTCCAAATGGTCAGTCCGTCCCTCGGTGGGGGTGTCACCCTCAGGTGACCCGCTTTGCCATCTCAGATAGGAGCAGGGGCGAACTGACCATTCATGCACTGGGGCCCGGGGTCAGTAGGGGGCCCCATGAGATGCCCCTGGTACCTTTGATATGCTATTTTGGGTGCAGTTTGAGTGTGGGTGAGGACACAGGGGCCCCATGATCCCCTATTGCCCGGGGGCCCCATGAGTTGTCAGTCCGCCCCTGGATAGGAGGTATGCTATAGGAAAGACCCGAGCAGTGAAGCTGCGCCTGTTCAGCTCCGCCCCCGCAAGTGTGGTCCAGCAATGGCAGCTTCCATCAGCGGCTTTACTCCCGAATGGGCAACCTCCTCCTATAGACGGGTCACTCGTGATTTTTCAAGCAGCCTGGCTGGACATGGCGTCCCCTCGCCATTCTCAAATTTTTTTTTTTCGTGCGCCCGAGGCTCGCGGTTTTTATTACCCGGCCCACGTCAGCCATTAATGGGAGCGCGGAGGTTAATCCATTCCTCTTTCACGTTTGATTCGGCGTCGCAGGAATTTTTTTTTTTTCGCCATTTCTTGCTTCCCTCTGAACCGCGCCGCGGCGACGCTTGATGTCTGTCGCATCCAATTTGATCCGAGGCCTTTTATTGGCGAGGCTCGTTATGCTAAAGTGCGTCAGATCTATGAAATGCTCAGCCGCCCAATTACAAGGGAGGCCGCCATCCCTCCCAGCCCTCCGCGCCGCGCTCTTGATGCTTCTCTTCCTCTCCGTCACGCTGCGTTCTTTTTTTTTTCTTTTTTTCGTTATCCTCCACGCTACGCTTTCATTTAAACATCCTCCCGGATTCGGCGCGCGGCGATCTGTCAGCAGCTTCTCGATGCCATGGGCACCTCGGCGGGAGGCCTGTGCGTCCGGCGTCCTTTCGCGAAGGCGCTCAGCTAGAGGCCACATCCTGCGTAATTCCAGACTTCTCCTCTTTTATGTCTTTATTAGAGAGCTTGCCCAAAAAAAAAAAAAAAAAAAAAATCCGTCTTTGCCGCGGATACAAAGACCTCTCGTAGGAATGGCGAGTGGGGGAGGGAGGGCAGAAGAAGACCGGTGAAGGCATCTGGGGAGGGTTGGAGATTGGAAGCTCCAAGAGGAGGAATTAGTATCAGGAAGGGGCAGGAGGACCGTTTGGAAACTCGGACACTGCCCGAGGGCCCGGGGTCAGTAGGGGGCCCCATGAGATGCCCCTGGTACCTTTTTCATAGGCTTTTTTGTGTTTGGGCAAGGATACAGGGGCCCCTTGATCCCCTATTGCCCGGGGGCCCCATGAGTTGTCAGTCCGCCCCTGGTATCAGGGATGACTAGGAGGTGGCTAAACGACGTCAATCCTAAGTGCTGTGCTGGGCGCCTTCAAAGATGGCCGGGGGCCCCGGGGCCACTTGTAGTTGGCGAGCCAGACTGTGAGAGGAGCATGACAGAGAATAAGCGGCGTTTAGCTTTTGGAACGCGATGGCGTTACAGAGAAGTGTCGCGGCGTACCTGCGGTATGTTGGCACGCACCTTGACTGTGGTGCAATGATGCCGGTGTCGACTAAACATGTTGAATAATAAAAGAGAACCTGTCTAGGACCCGAGCAGGGGAGGACTGACAACTCATGGGGCCCCCGGGCAATAGGGGATCATGCGGCCCCTGTGTCCTTGCCCAAACTCAAAAAAGCCTATGAAAAAGGCCACCTTCTGACCCCGGGCAGTGCCCGAGTTTCCAAATGGTCAGTGCGCCCCTGGACCCGAGTGTGACAGCGCTGAAAACTGAAAATTGGCCTGGACTGGAAGGGGGGGAAAGCGTCCGGACTGGAAGGGGGGGGGGGGAAGCGTCCCGACTGGAAGGGGGGGGGGGGGGGAAGCGTCCCGACTGGAAGGGGGGGGGGGGAAGTTCCGGACTGGAAGGGGGGGGAAGAGTCCCGACGGGAAGGGGGGGGGGAATTCGTCCCGACTGGAAGGGGGGGGGGAATTCGTCCCGACTGGAAGGGGGGGGGGGAATTCGTCCCGACTGGAAGGGGGGGGGGGAATTCGTCCCGACTGGAAGGGGGGGGGGGGAAGCGTCCCGACTGGAAGGGGGGGGGGGGGGAAGCGTCCCGACTGGAAGGGGGGGGGGGGAAGCGTCCCGACTGGAAGGGGGGGGGGGGGGAAGCGTCCCGACTGGAAGGGGGGGGGGGGGAAGCGTCCCGACTGGAAAGGGGGGAAAGTTCCGGACTGGAAAGGGGGGAAAGTTCCGGACTGGAAAGGGGGGAAAGTTCCGGACTGGAAAGGGGGGAAAGTTCCGGACTGGAAAGGGGGGAAAGTTCCGGACTGGAAAGGGGGGAAAGTTCCGGACTGGAAAGGGGGAAAGTTCCGGACTGGAAAGGGGGGAAAGTTCCGGACTGGAAAGGGGGGAAAGTTCCGGACTGGAAAGGGGGGAAAGTTCCGGACTGGAAAGGGGGGGAAGCGTCCGGACTGGAAGGGGGGGGGGGGGAAGTGTCCGGACTGGAAGGGGGGGGGGGGAAGTGTCCGGACTGGAAGGGGGGGAAAGTGTGGTTAAGGACTCCAGCTGCAAGAGCTGCAACCAACATCCGCCGGCGCTCTTGTCCCCCTGGTGGTCCCTAGACTCCCTCTGTTCCACCTCCAGGGGGTCAGGCCCAGTGACACCAGTGACACCGACCTGGTCATTTCGGTCTCCAGTCCGGTACGTGACACCTATGTGATGGAAGACGACTATCTTCTGTCCTACGAAGGCTGTGCTACACATGGACTCGGTTGGAGGACCTTCTCGATTCGCCGTCACATGTATGGCTCCACCGTCTCCAGAGATGGATTAGTGAGAGAAGATGTGAAGCCTGAGGACTGACATTTACTAGACAAGACCTTCTGCAAGCCGAAGAATCTCCTCCCTCCAAACCCAGAAAATTGCAGCTCAAAGTGAGAAATATTTCCTTCCCCGCGACTGAAAAGGTGAGATGTTAAAAAAACACCACGCAAGTGATGATCCGCAGACCACCCCGAGCCATGTAACACCTCCATCATCATCCTGGAGAACGCTGCAGCTCGCGCTTCCACAAAGCTGTTAGTTTTTTTTTTTCCTCTTCCATCGTGAAAATGATCAATAGCACCGAGTGTGGAAGAGAACGCACGCGGCGAGGGTTAAATGGCGGACGCACGCTGCGCCGCGCTGGTTAAAACGGTCAGTCAATAAGAGGTTTCTTCTCACTGGACTCCGGGGAATACAGAGAATAAAAAGGTGAGAAGATAATCAGGATACTTACGGTCAGTGACACCGTGGAGCCTCCGTGTCACGTCAAGGCGCGCGATGGATTTGTTAACTCCCGGGGACGCACGACTTATATGTACTCGTCGTTTAGACGCAAGAAAAAAAAAAGAAAAATCACAAAAACTCATTAAGAAGGAAGAAGAATATTCTAAAATAATACGGATTGTCCATCGGGGAAATTTAAGGCACAACTCCGCTCTAATTAGAAGTCGGGGGTTTTAATCGATTTTCAGGAGCGGCGAAGATCACGAAATATAAAAAATAGAGATGAGTATCGGGGGAAATCTGCAAAACCTCCAATTATCTACCTGGATTGGCCGTTTATCAGTTGTAGCCGCTTACTTGATTGACCGAGTGAAGGGGCGATGGGCGATGCGGAGATGGGCGATGCGGAGGACGACGTCTAGCAGAGTCGCTGATGTTTTGTGTTTGCTGGTTCCTATAGGCCAGGGGTCTCCGAACCAAACCAGTGTACTGTCCTTCAGACTTTAGGGGGGCCGGACTGTGGCCAATGGGAGTAGAAAGTGCCTCGCCATCAATGGGAGTGTACCATGCCCGATCGTTGGTGTCAGTGGGAGGAATAGTGCCCCATCGTTGGTGTCAGTGGGAGGAATAGTGCCCCATCGTTGGTGTCAGTGGAGGAATAGTGCCCCATCGTTGGTGTCAGTGGGAGGAATAGTGCCCCATCGTTGGTGTCAGTGGGAGGAATAGTGCCCCATCGTTGGTGTCAGTGGGAGGAATAGTGCCCCATCGTTGGTGTCAGTGGGAGGAATAGTGCCCCATCGTTGGTGTCAGTGGGAGGAATAGTGCCCCATCGTTGGTGTCAGTGGGAGGAATAGTGCCCCATCGTTGGTGTCAGTGGGAGGAATAGTGCCCCATCGTTGGTGTCAGTGGGAGGAATAGTGCCCCATCGTTGGTGTCAGTGGGAGGAATAGTGCCCCATCGTTGGTGTCAGTGGGAGGAATAGTGCCCCATCGTTGGTGTCAGTGGGAGGAATAGTGCCCCATCGTTGGTGTCAGTGGGAGGAATAGTGCCCCACCGTTGGTGTCAGTGGGAGGAATAGTGCCCCACCATTGGGGTCAGTGGGAGGAATAGTGCCCCATCATTGATGTCAGTGGGAGGAATAGTGCCCCATCATTGGTGTCAGTGGGAGGAATAGTGCCCCACCATTGGTGTCAGTGGGAGGAATAGTGCCCCATCATTGGTGTCAGTGGGAGGAATAGTGCCCCATCATTGGTGTCAGTGGGAGGAATATGGACCCATCACTGGTAACAGAGAAAGGAATAGTGCCCCATCATTGGTGTCAGTGAAAGGAATAGTGCCCCATCACTGGTATCAGGGGAAGGAACAGAGCTCCTTTATTGGTGTCAGTGGGAGGAATAGTGCCCCATCATTGGGGTCAGTGGGAGGAATAGTGCCCCACCATTGGGGTCAGTGGGAGGAATAGTGCCCCATCATTGATGTCAGTGGGAGGAATAGTGCCCCACCATTGGTGTCAGTGGGAGGAATAGTGCCCCATCATTGGTGTCAGTGGGAGGAATAGTGCCCCATCATTGGTGTCAGTGGGAGGAATAGTGCCCCATAGTTGGTGTCAGTGGGAGGAATAGTGCCCCATCGTTGGTGTCAGTGGGAGGAATAGTGCCCCACCATTGGGGTCAGTGGGAGGAATAGTGCCCCATCATTGATGTCAGTGGGAGGAATAGTGCCCCACCATTGGTGTCAGTGGGAGGAATAGTGCCCCATCATTGGTGTCAGTGGGAGGAATAGTGCCCCATCATTGGTGTCAGTGGGAGGAATAGTGCCCCATCATTGGTGTCAGTGGGAGGAATAGTGCCCCATCATTGGTGTCAGTGGGAGGAATAGTGCCCCATCATTGGTGTCAGTGGGAGGAATAGTGCCCCATCATTGGTGTCAGTGGGAGGAATAGTGCCCCATAGTTGGTGTCAGTGGGAGGAATAGTGCCCCATCGTTGGTGTCAGTGGGAGGAATAGTGCCCCACCATTGGGGTCAGTGGGAGGAATAGTGCCCCATCATTGATGTCAGTGGGAGGAATAGTGCCCCACCATTGGTGTCAGTGGGAGGAATAGTGCCCCATCATTGGTGTCAGTGGGAGGAATAGTGCCCCATCATTGGTGTCAGTGGGAGGAATAGTGCCCCATCATTGGTGTCAGTGGGAGGAATAGTGCCCCATCATTGGTGTCAGTGGGAGGAATAGTGCCCCATCATTGGTGTCAGTGGGAGGAATAGTGCCCCATCATTGGGGTCAGTGGGAGGAATAGTGCCCCATCATTGGTGTCAGTGGGAGGAATAGTGCCCCATCATTGGTATCAGTGGGAGGAATAGTGCCCCATCATTGGTGTCAGTGGGAGGAATAGTGCCCCATCATTGCTCTCAGTGGGAGGAATATGGACCCATCACTGGTAACAGAGAAAGGAATAGTGCCCCATCATTGGTGTCAGTGAAAGGAATAGAGCCCCATCACTGGTATCGGGGGAAGGAACAGAGCTCCTTTATTGGTGTCAGTGGGAGGAATAGCGACTGTAAACAGGCCTAATAGCTTTGTAGGGGATGAGGCACTATAGTGGGGACTGGAGGCTCTGCAGCAAGCTAGGAAGCACTGAAGGGGCTGGGTTTCACTGTGGGAGCTGAGGGCTCTCAGGGGGCCGGGGAGCACTGTGGATGGTTGGGGACAATATAGGAGCTGAGGGCTCTCAGGGGGCCGGGGAGCACTGTGGGAGGCCGGGGGCACTGTGGGAGCTGAGGACTCTCAGGGGGCCGGGGAGCACTGTGGGAGGTTGGGGGCACTGTGGGAGCTGAGGGCTCTCAGGGGGCCGGGGAGCACTGTTGGGATTGTGTGTGGAGGGACTACAAGCCACTATGGGATGTTGGGTGTCACTGTGGGAGGTTGGGGGTATCTGCAGCTGGCTGGAGGCCCAGAAAGAGAGGCTGTGGAAAGCCATAGCTCCAGGCTTAGCCAACCAGCCACCCTCCATGCCCACCTCTGCCCCCGGGGAGTGACTTAAATACCAGCAAAGGATGCAAGCACAACTTCAACCCAGAGCTGCCCCCTGCAGTACATATCATTTACTACAAGTTGTCCTTCTTCTGGGCTGGATGACACCTACTATCAGTCTAGAAGACTTAGGACTTACTATGAATGAGGGGTGTCATGACCCCACCCCTGAGGTGCCATCACCCTGGTACCCTGTTGGTGCAGGGATGATGTCACCGCTCTCTGCATCCCAGACCAATTGCTAGAGGAGGGGGGGGGGGATGGCAATCATATCTCTATATATAAAAAGCATTCACATTAGAGGAGCCTTGGGGGGGGGGGGGGGGGGGTTAAGCTTTACAATGGCCACACTCTATTAGATCCAATCTGCCGGATCAGCAGATTTTACCGACAACTAAGCAGCAGCATGTCTTGGCACAGTTGTTGTCAGGGCAGAGGCGTCCCCAGGGTTGGTGTCACTCGGGGCGATAACACTCGGTGACACCCCCTCCGCCGATCCATTATGCTCAATCCGCAGATCCAATCCATCCTGCGGGGATCGCCGGCATGCAACCCATACGGGGTAGCGGCAAGATGCGTCTCCCATGTAGATATGTCCCCCCCCCGTAGCAACTGTGTCCTTATGTCTGAAACCGGGACTAGGAAAGGATAGGACTACCTCGTGACTTGTCATTGCGGTCAATGGCACCCCTGTCAAAAAAAAAAAAAAAAAAAAAGTTCCTGCACAACTTTTTTTTTTGTCGCTGCGACTTGAGTCTAAGCAGTTAGGACGACGCCCATTGAAATCAATGCGTTTTTACCTGTCCTGCAACTTTGTCGCAGGAAGTCGCATCAGAAGCCGCAGCAGCGTGAACCCGGGTTCATACGCCATAATGCAGGTCCGAAATAATTTTTTTTTTGTCGCTGCGACTTGAGTCTAAGCAGTTAGGACGACGCCCATTGAAATCAATGCGTTTTTAGTTGTCCTGCAACTTTGTCACAGGAAGTCGCATCAAAAGCCGCAGCAGCGTGAACCAAGGCTCATACGTTATAATGCAGGCACGGAAATTTTTTTTTTGTTTAGTCACTGCGACTTGAGCCCAGTTAGGACGGCGCCCATTGAAATCAATGCGTTTTTACCTGTCCTGCAACTTTGTCGCAGGAAGTCGCATCAGAAGCCGCAGCAGCGTGAACCCGGGTTCATACGCCATAATGCAGGCCCAGAATAACTTTTTTTTTTTTTGTTGCTGCGACTTGAGTCTAAGCAATTAGGACAGCGCCCATTGAAATCAATGCGTTTTTAGTTGTTCTGCAACTTTGTGTCGCAGGAAGTCGCAGTAGCGTGAACCCGGGTTCATACGTTATAATTCAGGGCCGGAATAATTTTTGTTGCTGCGACTTGAGTCTAAGCAATTAGGACAGCGCCCATTGAAATCAATGCGTTTTTAGTTGTTCTGCAACTTTGTGTCGCAGGAAGTCGCAGTAGCGTGAACCCGGGTTCATACGTTATAATTCAGGGCCGGAATAATTTTTGTTGCTGCGACTTGAGTCTAAGCAATTAGGACAGCGCCCATTGAAATCAATGCGTTTTTAGTTGTCCTGCAACGTTGTGTCGCAGGAAGTCGCACCAGAAATCGCAGCAGCGTGAACCAAAGTTCATACGCCATAATGCAGGCCCAGAATCATTTTTTTTCGGCGCTGCGATTTGAGTCCAAGCAAATAGGACGGCGCCCATTGAAATCAATGCGTTTTTAGTTGTCCTGCATCTTTGTGTCGCAGGAAGTCGCACCTGTGTTCATACGCCATAACGCAGGCCCAGAATGATTTTTTTTTTTTTTGTCGCTGCGACTTGAGTCTAAGCAAGTAGGGCGGCGCCCATTGAAATCAATGCGTTTTTACCTGTCCTGCAACTTTGGGTAGCAGGAAGTTGCAGCAACGAGAACCCAGGTTCATACGCCATAATGCAGGCCCAGAATAATTTTTTTTTTTTTGTCGCTGCGACTTGAGTCTAAGCAATTAGGACAGCGCCCATTGAAATCAATGCATTTTTTTGTTGTCCTGCAACTTTGTGTCGCAGGAAGTCGCAGCAGCGTGAACCAGTGTTCATACGCCATAACGCAGGCCCCAATTTTTTTTTTTTTTTTTGTCGCTGCGACTTGAGTCTAAGCAGCTAGGGCGGCGCCCATTGAAATCAATGCGTTTTTACCTGTCCTGCAACTTTGTGACGCAGGAAGTCGCATCAAAAGCCGCAGCAGCGTGAACCCGGGTTCATACGCCATAATGCAGGCCCGGAATCATTTTTTTTTTACTTCAATTTAAAAAAAAGTGCAAAACCCAATCAAGTTAACAAGACCCCCCCCCGAAAAAAAAAGTGACCATGTGACGCCACTGGGAGGTAATATCACGAACACGATTGGAAATTCTGATGCTGCCTAATGAACCGCCGCGCCTTTATGGCGGGATCCTCTCTCTCTCTCCTCGTTTGTAGCGGCGCTCGGGCTGATCATTACCGCCTGTTTCCGGCGAGGTCTGAGAGGCGATCGCGCACTTTACACGATCGTTCGCACACAGATACCAGACCTCGCTAATGACTAATGAGCTGTGAGAGGCTCTCCTTGTGAAGGGGGTTTTCTGTCAATCTCGGCGATGGAAACACAGCTTAATGCGCCGATTTATTCCAGCCGCGGCGCGGGTTTCGGGAAAAGCGCGAACAAAGAAGCCGCAGCGTCTCCCGTGTTGGGGTCACGGTTCACCGACCACAAATAATAGCGAGTTAGAATGGAGGATTTGGACGCCAAATTGGGTTGCGTTTTTTTTTTTTTTCTTCCCCGCAAGTAGGTGAGAAAACATTCCGGCTTCTTAAAAGAAAGCAGAAAAAACAGGAACAGCTCAAGTAGAAAAGCCTGTCCCCTGCCAGCATGCGGAGGAGGAGGAACCTTGGTCTCCGCGTTCAAGCAGAGGCCTCTCCGCAGAGCTCCCACATCCACCTTGCTGAGTCACAATTAGAGCTCTCCAGTTAGCAGCCAGCAGTAGCACATTATTTTACCAAACTAAAAAAATGGCAGTTGTTTAACATACACGTCGCGTTATTAAAGATAAACAACTGCCATTTTTTTAGTTTCATAAAGCAATGTGTTTCCTAAACAAATGACAGTTTTTAAATAAAGCAATGTGTATTATAAACAACTGCCATTTTTTAGTTTGATAAAGCAATGCGCAAGATACACATTTCTCTATAGAACAAAAATGGCAGTTGTTTAAGCTAAATGACTGCCAATTTTTTAGCTTGAAAAAGCAACATGCATCTTAAAACAACTGCCATTGTTTTATACAAATCAATGTGCATCTTGGACAACGGTCATTGTTTTATACGAATCAATGTGCATCTTGGACAACTGTCATTGTTTTATACAAATCAATGTGCATCTTGAACAACTGTCATTGTTTTATACAAATCAATGTGCATCTTGAACAACTGCCATTGTTTCATACAAATCAATGTGCATCTTGAACGACTGCCATTGTTTTATACAAATCAATGTGCATCTTGAACGACTGCCATTGTTTTATACAAATCAATGTGCATCTTGAACGACTGCCATTGTTTTATACAAATCAATGTGCATCTTGAACAACTGCCATTGTTTTATACAAATCAATGTGCATCTTGAACAACTGCCATTTTTTTTATATAAATCAATGTGCATCATGAACAACTGCCATTGTTTTATATAAATCAATGTGTATCTTGAACAACTGCCAATTTTTATATAAATCAATGTGTATCTTAAACAACTGCCATTTTTTTTAGTTTGATAAAGTAATGTGTAAGATACGCATTGCTTTATTTAAAAAAATGGTAGCTGTTTAAGATGTACATTGATTTATATGAAAAAAATGGCAGTTGTTTAAGATACAGGTTGCTTTTTCAAACTAAAAAATGGCAGTGGTATACAACTGCCTTTTTTACAAAGCAATGCGTATTTTAAACAACTTCTCCCCCCCTCCCCCGCCCATCTACACGAATAAGGGCCTTCGGAGTTTCCATCTCCTTTCAGTAATTATCATCCGCAAATCCCATCGGTCCATTATTCTAGAATACGTGTTGCGCAGAGCGAATTACAAGGATTGAGTTAGCAATTAACTCCGCCTCCTAATTTCTCGCAGATTGCAGAATCTGTGGCGCTCGCTCGAAATAATAAATCGACATCAAAGGCCGGCGTTGAAATCCCGGGGAATCCAGCGACTTTACGAAGTGGCTCCGGCAGAATCTCCGGCTCCTAAGGCGAGAAACCAGTTTTATTCGCGGAACGCGGGAGCGGCGGCGGCCGGCTCAGACATCGGCGGGTTAAACCCATTACGGGGGAAGAGGAGAACGGCGAGAATATCCGGAGATACCGGAATGTTATTCATGAAATGGTCTGCGGAGTCCGGAAACACGGAGATCGGCGGGATAGCCGGGATCTGGAATACGGGCTCCTTGGGTGAGATAGCGGGCAATGAATTGCAATGTATGGGGGGGGGTTCCAGAAACTCCGACAAACAGAGATAATTCACCAATTTCATTTACGATGCAGCCGAGTGTACGGGATGGAGCTCTGCTCGCCGCTCTCCACGGAAAGCATTTAAGATGTTAATTTGGCGTGGTTTTCGATGCAAAATGGCCGCCTGAATTAGGTGTATCCGGCAAAGGAGAAAGAAAGAGAGAGAAGAAAGAGAAAGAAAGAGAGAGAAGAAAGAGAAAGAAAGAGAGAGAAGAAAGAGAAAGAAAGAGAGAAATAGAAGAAAGAGAAAGAAAGAAAGAAAGAGAAGAAAGAGAAAGAAAGAAAGAAAGAGAAGAAAGAGAAAGAAAGAGAAGAAAGAGAAAGAAAGAAAAAGAAAGAAAGAGAAGAAAGAGAAAGAAAGAAAGAGAAGAAAGAGAAAGAAAGAAAGAGAAGAAAGAGAAAGAAAGAGAAAGAAAGAGGAGAAGAAAGAGGAGAAGAAAGAGGAGAAGAAAGAGAAGAAAGAAAAGAAAGAAAAGAAAAGAAAGAAAAGAAAGAAAGAAAAGAAAGAAAAGAAAAGAAAGAAAAGAAAGAGAAGAAAGAGAAGAAAGAAAAGAAAGAAAAGATAGAGGAAAGAAAGAGAAGAAAGCAAGAGAAGAAAGAAAGGAAAGAAAGCAAGAGAAGAAAGCAAGAGAAGAAAGCAAGAGAAGAAAGCAAGAGAAGAAAGCAAGAGAAGAAAGAAAGAGAAGAAAGAAAGAGAAGAAAGAAAGAGAAGAAAGAAAAGAAAAAGAAAGAAAGAAAAGCAAGGAAGAAAGAGAAGAAAGAGAAGAAAGAGAAGAAAGAAGAAAGAGAAGAAAGAGAAGAAAGAGAAGAAAGAGAAGAAAGAGAAGAAAGAGAAGAAAGAGAAGAAAGAGAAGAAAGAGAAGAAAGAGAAGAAAGAGAAGAAAGAGAAGAAAGAGAAGAAAGAGAAGAAAGAGAAGAAAGAGAAGAAAGAGAAGAAAGAGAAGAAAGAGAAGAAAGAGAAGAAAGAGAAGAAAGAGAAGAAAGAGAAGAAAGAAGAAAGAATTCCAGTCCGCTATTATATTTTACATGAAAGTCTTGCGGTTGCAACAATGTATCCATTTGTATCCGAATAAAACCATCTGTATCCTAAATGGATACAAATAGATACATTGTTGCAACCGCAAGACTTTCATGTAAAATATAATAGCGGAGCTCTCTGCAGGGACAGAAGTAATTAAATGCCGGCTGTAGACGGGACGAAAATTGGCCGATTTTTTTACCGTTGGTGGTAACGTTGGCCGATCGAACAACCAATTTTTCATTTTTTTCATAAAAAAACAGACGGTTTTTGACCCGTCTATGGCCTGCATTAGTCCGTAGAGTTCAATATTGAGTTGGCCCCGCCCTTTCCATGCACATGACCTCTAATGGCCCCCCAGTCTTAGTCGGTAGGGTTCAATATTGAGTTGGCCCCGCCCTTTGCAGCTATAACAGCTTCAACTCTTCTGGGAAGGCCCCCCACAAGGTTTAGGAGGGTGTCTATGGGAAGGTTGGACCATTCTTCCAGAAGCACATTTGTCAGGTCAGGCACTGATGTCGGGGGAGGGGGCCTGGCTCGCAGTCTCCACTCTAATTCATCCCAAAGGTGTTCTATGGGGTTGAGGTCAGGACTCTGTGCAGGACAGTCAAGTTCCTCCACCCCAAACTGGCTCCTCCATGTCTTTATGGACCTTTCTTTGTGCACTGGTGCGCAGCCATGTTGGAACAGGAAGGGGCCATCCCCAAACTCCTCCCACAAAGTTGGGAGCATGAAATTGTCCAAAATGTCGCCTTAAGAGTTCCCTTCACTGGAACTAGGGGGCCAAGCTCAACCCCACACCATAATCCCCCCTCCACCAAACTTTACACTTGGCACAATGCAGTCAGGCAAGTACCGTTCTCTTGGCCACCGCCAAACCCAGACACGTCCATCGGATTGCCAGACAGAGAAGTGTGATTGGTCCCTCCAGAAAACACGCCTCCTCTGCTCTAGAGTCCAGTGGCAGCGTGCTTTACACCACGGCATCCGACGCTTTGCATTGCACTTGGTGATGGAAGGCTTGGATGCAGCTGCTCGGCCATGGAAACCCATTCCATGAAGCTCTCTACGCACTGTTGTTGGGCTCATCTGAAGGCCACACCAAGTTTGGAAGTCTTTAGCTATTGACTCTGCAGACAGTTGGCGACTTCTGCGCACTGTGTGCTTCAGCATGCGCTGACCCCGCCCTGTCATGTGACGTGGCCTACCACTTGGTGGCTGAGTGGCTGTTGTTCCCAGTGGCTTCCACTTTGTTATAATCCCACTAACAGTTGAGCGTGGAATATTTAGTAGCCAGGAAATGTCACGGATGGACTTATTGCCCAGGTGGCCACCTATCACGGGACCACGCTTGGAGTCACTGAGCTCCTGAGAGCGACCCATTCTTTCACCAATGTTTGTAGAAGCCGTCTGCATGCCTAGGGGATGGATTGTATCCACCTGTGTCCATGGAGGGGATTGGAACACCTGAATCACATGATATGGAGGGGATTGGAACACCTGAATCACATGATATGGAGGGGATTGGAGCACCTGAATCACATGATTGGGAGGGTGGGGCCAATACATTGGGCAATATAGTGTATGTTAAGAGAAATATGGGATGGAGCAACGTTCTGCAGATCCTTAGAGAGGCCAGTGATGGAATAATCTCCAGAATATATAATTATAAATATGTTAAGAGGGAGATGGGATGGAGTAATGGTCTGCAGATCTTTAGCAGGGTTATATATATATATATATTTATATTGATAAATTCTGCAGAATATTCTGGGATGGAGCAATGTTCTGCAGGTCTCTAGAAAGGCCAGTAGCGGAATAATCTTCATTGATTGGATAATCAACATGTATCTGTCACAGAAATGTTCTGCAGGTCTCTAAAGAGGTCAGTGATAGGATAATCTGCAGAATGTCTCAATATGTATCTATCAGGGTGAAGATGGGATGGAGTGATGTTCTGCAGATCTCTAGAGAGGTCCATGATGGATTAATCAATAAATCTTCTGCAGATCTCTAGAGAAGTCAGTGATGGAATAATCTGCAGAACATATCAATACGTATCTGCCAGGAGAGAGATAGGATAGAGCAATGTTCTGCAGATCTTTAGAGGGGTCAGTGGTGAAATAATCTGCTGGAAAATTGATATGTATTTGTTGAGAAGGAAAGGGGGAGGGAGGGGGGTGGATCTGACAGAGCAATGTTCTGCAGATCTGTGGAGAGGTCAGTGAATTGAAAACATCAGTATGCATCTGCCAGGCGGGATATGGGACAGAGCAATGTTCTGCAGATCTCTATGGAATGATCTGCAGAATATTTATCTGGGTGACGATGGAATGAAGTAATGCTCTGCAGATCTCTAAAAGAGGTCAGCGATAGAATAATCTGCAGAATACAGCATATCAATATGTATCTGTCAGGAAGGAGGGGGGGGGGGGTAGGTAGAGCAGATCGATGTTCTGCAGATCTATAGAGTGGTCAGTAATGGAATATTCTGCTGGATTCATTGATATCTTGTAAAGTGAAGAAAGGATGGAGTAATGTTCTGCAGCTTTCTAAAGAGGTCGGAGCAATGGTCTGCAGGAGCCATCTATAGAACATAATATGTATCAGTCAGAGGTAGAGGTCGGAGCAATGTTCTGCAGATCTCAGGAGCTGCTGGTAGTTTGTTGTAATAAATAGATGCGATACTCTGCATAGATCAGCCCTGGGGCCAATCACCTTTGCCGAGACCTTAGTCATGTGATCTGTGCAGAAGCTCGGGGGACGGTCATCAGGCGGTGTAGGCAGAGCCCCCAACCACACACCACATTCCCCTGCAATTCACATGCGATTCAGTGTGGTGCCATTTCAGTCCATTTATTTTGAATGGGTTCAAATCGCAGCGCATTGTTCTACGATTGCCACGGATTTTTGGGATTGCTGGCAGAATCGCGAGACGTGAACGCGGCCTAACTCTCGGTTCGCACTATGAATCGCATAGGAAAGCATTTCACATCCCCCTGCGGCTCCCATGCAATTCACGGCGGTGCCATTTGAGCGCATTTATTTTAAACGGGCTCAAATCGCAGCGCGACGCACCAAAGTTTTACGCGCACCGATGTTGGAAACGCTCTGCCACCCAGATCGCATGGCCATTTTGTAGCGTGCGATCCGATGCAGGCAAAACGCAATGCTTTTTGGGGTGTCATTAAGATTGCACTGACACCCACTGCTGATCGCACTGGCAGCGTGTGGGAAAACGCAAGTGGAACGGGTTTTCCCACACCGCATACTACTGTGAACCGAGGCCAAATAGAGGCTCAAACTTGAATGGGTTCAAATCGCAGCGTGACGCACCAAGGTTTTACGTGCACCCATATTGGAAATGCGCTGCCACCCAGATTGCATGGCCATTTTGTAGCGTGCGATTCGGTGCAGGCAAAACGCAATGCGTTTTGGGGTGTCATTAAGATTGCACTGACACCCACTGCTGATCACTCCGGCAATGTGCGGGAAAACACAAGTGGAACGTGGTTTTCCCACACCGTGTACTACTGTGAACCGGGGCCAAATAGAGGCTCAAACGTGGATGGGTTCAAATCGCAGCGTGACGCACCAAGGTTTTACGTGCACCGATGTTGGAAACACACTGCTACCCAGATCGCATGGCCATTTTGTAGCGTGCGATCCCGTGCAGGCAAAACGCAATGCATTTTGGGGTGTCATTAAGATCACACTGGAAGTGTGCGGGAAAATGCACGTGGAACATGGTTTTCCCGCACCGCATACTACTGTGAACTGGGGCTAAATAGAGGCTAAAATGCAGATTGTTTTTCAGAGGCGTGCAACCCAGATCGCATGGTCATTTTGTAGCGTGCGATCCGGTGCAGGCAAAATGCAATGCGTTTTGGTGTGCCTTTAAGATTGCACTGACACCCACTGCTGATCGCACTGGCAATGTGCAGGAAAAACGCAAGTGGAACCGGGGCCAAATAGAGGCTCAAACGTGGATGGGTTCAAATCGCAGCGCACTGCACTAAAGTTTTACGTGCACCGATACTGGAAAAGCGCTGCTACCCAGATCGCATGGCCATTTTGTAGCGTGCGATCCCGTGCAGGCAAAACGCAGTGCGTTTTGGGGTGTCATTAAGATTGCGCTGACACCCACTGCTGATCGCACCAGCAGCGTGTGGGAAAACACAAGTGGAACGCGGTTTTCCCGCACTGCGTTCTACTGTGAACCGTGGCTAAATAGCGGCTCGCAGCGTGACACACCAAAGTTTTACTTGCGCCAATATTGGAAACGCGCTGCTACCCAGATCACATGGCCATTTTGTAGCATGCAATCCAGTGCAGGTCATTAAGATTGCACTGATACCCACTTCTGATCGCACTGGCAGTGTGCGGGAAAATGCACGTGGAACATGGTTTTCCCGCACTGCATACTACTGTGAACCGGGCCCAAATAGAGGCTCAAATGCAGATTGCTTTTCAGAGGTGTGCAACCCAGATCGCATGGCCATTTTGTAGCGTGCGATCCGATGCAGGTCATTAAGATTGCACTGACACCCACTGCTGATCGCATCGGCAGCGTGTGGGAAAACGCAAGTGGAACGCGGTTTTCCCGCACCGCGTTCTACTGTGAATCGGGGCTAAATGGAGGCTCAAACTTGGATGGGTTCAAATCGCAGCGTGACGCACTAAAGTTTTACATGCACCGATACTGGAAACGCGCCGCCACCCAGATCACATGGCCATTTTGTAGCGTGCGATCCGGTGCAGGTCATTAAGATTTCACTGACACCCACTTCTGATCGCACTGGCAGTGTGCGGGAAAATGCACGTGGAACATAGTTTTCCCGCACTGCATACTCCTGTGAACCCGGGCTAAATAGAGGCTCAAATGCAGATTGCTTTTCAGAGGCGTGCAACCCAGATCACATGGCCATTTTGTAGCGTGCGATCCAGTGCAGGTCATTAAGATTGCACTGACACCCACTGCTGATCGCACTGGCAGCGTGCGGGAAATCGCAAGTGGAACGCGGTTTTCCCGCACCGCGTTCTACTGTGAACCGGGGCTAAATAAAGGCTCAAACGTGGATCGCTTTTCCGAGGCGCGGCTCTAAACCTACCCTTAATGATGCATCCTATTAAGCGATCGCACAGCGCCCAGCAGACTTCAAGCGAGGCCGGTAACGCAACCCACAGAATAGAACGCCATTTGTCCGTCGGGCGGAAGACGATCAAAGCCCGCAGATAAATTACGCCGCGCACAAAAGCCGAAGCGCGAGAGACTGTGGCGCTGAATGCTAATTGGTCGATATTGTAATTCCGCACAGAAAAGAAGCGCGCCGCGCCTCCATACATCATCTCGTTACGCTCCGGCTAAATGGATGCCTATTGAGCCCTCTCCAGGCCCTGCAGCCCCTTCATGTGCATTGACCAGACCTGTTCATCATGAAGGTATCAATATATAGATGTGAGCGCCGCGGCCGGACCTACAGGCGGGTGCTAAAGAGCGTGTCATTGAACGCAGCGTGCGGACGGCCTTGCGGACGGCGAGAGGCTGCCAAGAATTGCGCTGGTTTCCAGAGAAACACTCACGTGTAAAAAAAAAAAACCTCTTAGAAACGGTTAAGTGGCAGGAGGTGTCACCGGCGTGATTGAAACCTCCGTACACACAGGCTTGTATCCGAGCTGTTTTTCCGTCTCCGGCTCCCAGGCTCCTGCCTGGGTGACTTACTGAGGATATAAAACATGGAGCCATGTTGGCAGGCTTATTACTACTGTCTAAATAACAGTCCCCGAGCTACAGGCTGCCTGGCAAGGAGGGGGATAAAAAAATGGATTCCCTCTTCTCCTGGATACAGGAAATATTTAGCTTCGTCTTTTTACAATGCGTTCTTGTAGGCACTTCTAGGCGCGCTCCTGTTTTACATGCCTCGTTATCATGCTATATATAGAGGAGGTGCAGAAACACGTCACAATGAGAGTGGACAGAGACATTTCTAGGATGTAATTGTATCTATGGAATCATCTACAACAGGGTTTCTCAACCACAGTTCCGTAGAACTCTTGAGGTTCCTCCAGAGGTTGCTGGAGGTTCCTTGAGCAGTGAGCACTTTCCTTCTCATTTACATTTCAAGGATATAATTGTATCTACAGAATCATCTACAGCAGGGTTTCTCAACCAGAGTTCCGTGGGACTCTCAGGTTCATCCAAAAGTTGCTAGGGGTTCCTTTGAGCAATGAGCAAGTTTCTTCCTAGTTAAATTTTAAGGATATAATTGTATCTGTGGAATCATCTATAAAAGGGTTTCTCAACCAGAGTTCCATGGAACCATATGGTTCTTCCAGAGGTTGATAGGTGTTCCTTCAGCATTGAGCAAGGTCTTTCTGGTTTAAAATTTCAAGGATATAATTGTATCTATAGAACCATCTACACCAGGGAGTTCCATGGAACCCTACTGTTCCTCCAGAGGTTGATAGGTGTTCCTTTAGCAATGAGCAAGTTCCTTCTGGTTTAAAATTTCAAGGATATAAAATTGTATCTATGGAATCATCTACAACAGGGTTTCTCAACCACAGTTCCATAGAACTCTTGAGGTTCCTCCAGAGGTTGCTGGAGGTTCCTTGAGCAGTGAGCACTTTCCTTCTCATTTACATTTCAAGGATTTAATTGTATCTACGGAATCATCTACAGCAGGGTTTCTCAACCAGAGATCCGTGGGACTCTCAGGTTCATCCAAAAGTTGCTAGGGGTTCCTTTGAGCAATGAGCAAGTTTCTTCCTGGTTAAATTTCAAGGATAGAATTGTATCTATGGAATCATCTACACCAAGGTTTCTCAACCAGAGTTCCATGGAACCCTACGGTTCCTCCAGAGGTTGCTAGGGGTTCGTTGAGCATTGAGCAACTTCCTTCCAGTTTAAATTTTCAAGGATATAATTGTATCTACGGAACCATCTACACCAGGGAGTTCCATGGAATCCTACTGTTCCTCCAGGAGGTTGCTGGGGTTCCTTCAGCATTGAGCAAGTTCCTTCCAGTTTAAAATTTCTAGGATATAATTGTATCTATGGAACAGGGGAGTACTGACAGCTCATGGGGCCCCCGGGCAATAGGGGATCATGGGGCCCCTGTGTCCTTGCCTACACTCAAAGCACACCCAAAAAACGCTATAAAAAAGGTACCAGGGGCATTTCATGGGACCCCCTACTGACCCCGGGCCCTCGGGCAGTGCCCGAGTGCTCGAATGGTCAGTTTGCCCCTGCTATGGAATCATCTAAACCAGGGTTTCCCAATCAGGGTTCCATGGAACCCTACAGTTCCTTCAGAAGGTTGATAGGGGTTCCTTCAGCATTAAGCAAGTTCCTTCTGGTTTAAAATTTCAAGAATATAATTGTATCTATGGAACCATCTACACCAGGGAGTTCCATGGAACCGTACGGTTCCTCCAGAGGTTGCTTGGGGTTCCTTCAGCATTAAGCAAGTTCCTTCCATTTTAAAATTTCAAGGATATAATTGTATCCATGAAGCCATCTACACCAGGGTTTCTCAACCAGAGTTCCATGGAACACTACGGTTCCTCCAGAGGTTGATAGGTCTTCCTTCAGCATTGAGCAAGTTCCTTCCGGTTTAAAATCTCAAAGATATAATTGTATCTACAGAATCATCTACAAAAGGCTTTCTCAACCAGAGTTCCATGGAACCCTACGGTTCCTCCAGAGGTTCCTAGGGGTTCGTTGAGCATTGAGCAACTTCCTTCCAGTTTAAATTTTCAAGGATATAATTGTATCTATGGAATCATCCACACCAGAGTTCCATGGAACTCTACGATTCATCCAGAAGTTGCTAGGGATTCCTTGAGCAATGAGCCAGTGTCTTCCTGTTTAAATTTCAAGAATATAATTGTATCAATAAAATCATCTACACCAATGTTTCACAACCAGGGTTCCTCCAGAGGTTTCTACGGGTCCCTTGACCGATGAGCAATTTCATTCCTGCTCAAATTTCTAGGCTATACCATACATTTTCAAAAGACCGACTTATCACTTAAACATAAAAAAAGGTACAACATCACCCAGTGCCTTTCTTGCTCATCCCTTCATTGTAACCAAGGCCTTTCAAAGGTCTACACATTCTTGTTCATTAACCCCTATACAAGGTTGAAGGATCAGAAGGAGCTCAAGGTCTAGAAAACCAAGCCTGTAACCTGACTGAAGCCATGTTCAAGCTTTCCATTAGGAGATCTTCTCTCTTGGGCCTTAGAAGATAAAACAAAGGGGAGGCCACTGGAACCTGCTCTAGGCTAGTATTCCAACCCAATGAGTCAACTCTCTGATCCTTGTGTTGGTGCTCCAGCAGGAGGCTACCAGTGGATGCTTTGAATTCACTATGATCAAAGAATATACATTTTCTGTCTAGATTTTTGTTGCGATACGTTGGATATGTTTAACCGTTACTGCAACCGATACATTTTATCTGGCCAGTCAAGAATAAGTTAGGGGCTCCTCTTTTTCCACACATTTTGAGGCAACAGAAGAAGGCAGGAGCCCCCTGTGGACTCAATCATTAGCTGAAATATCACATTTAGGTCAAACTGACCCTCCAAGCAGATTGGTTGTCATCAAAAACACACCATTACGTTCTTTAAAAAAAAAAAAGAACTCACAAGCCTAACATAGCAGCGAATGAGACATTTTAACCTCATTTGACTTGAAGATTCACAACACAGCCAGGGAATTAGCATGTTCAGGAGATCAGCAGTGCCAGTCCATGTTCTTCTCACATGAGAGGTTTCCTTTAACAAAAGAGAGGTAATACCAGGGCACGGGGAATAAATGCTTTATGGATTTACACGCCAGCAGCATCTCCAACCACGTTCTCTCCCGAGACATCGGTAAAAGATGAAGTCTGGGCTCTTAAATTGGTTTCAATAAAGAGCAGAAGTTTCAGGCTGAGCATGCCGACTTTCTGCACAAAGTCTGGATCCCAGGTGACTGGGCAGACGGGATCATCGGCCTCCTGTCCGTGCAGCCACCCCCTGGTCCGTCACTAATTAATGTCTATTTTATATAACCATTGGACAGTTATGATGAGAACCCCCTCCTCTCCCATCCACCCCACCTCCCTATGGATGAAAACTTCACATTCGCACTACTTTTACTGGGCATGATAGGAATGGTTAACGCCAAGGAGTCCAGGAAAAGAGCAGAATAAAAGTTGAAGTACCGAGACAGTATACGAGCTGCCTTGCCGGCCAACATTTTGCAAAGTAACCCTTTCCAGAGAACATAGTCAGGTCCCGTCCTTGACCTCCGGTGGAGCTAAGGACCACACCTTGGCCAAAGACCTGCCCCAGCCTGGTGACAATGAAGGAGCAGTACACTTGGTAAGTACCCTACTTATATGTACAGTGATGCAGAGTTGTACTGTCTCACCAAACGCGTTACCAGAGGATGGCTTCAGCTAGGAGGTCTAGAGTTCCTCCAGGAAATGTAAAAATGGACAATTTATCTCCACGTCTCTGTTCCAGCCACCGGAATGCCAACAGTGACCAAGCAGCCTGCCCTGAGCTGTCCCTACTCCATAGAAATCTTTCCCTATGCCATGTACAATCCCTCACAAGCGGGTTTCTGTCTCTGACTATACCAGAAGCGTGCCAAAACGACATGGGTTCCCTTATTTGAAAGGCTTCCACAACCAAGATGGCTGCCAAAATTTATTAAGAGTTCTGGGTCTAATCAGACCACTTCAAGACACCGTATGGAATCACTAAAGGCACATGTGTCAAACACAAGGCCTGTGGGCGGAATCTGGCCCTTCGTCTCTGCCCCACTTTGTTTCAGCAGTTGGCAGCAAAGAGGAGGACAGAATTCCTTCACCAGATCCTGTTCTTCTCCAAGCAGCCACAGCTCCTTTGCATCTCTGTGAAGCCACATTCCCCCCTCGTTTCTGCCTCCCCTGGTCTCAGCATTCAGAAGACTCCAGTAGCCGATTCTGGTCCTCCTCCAGAGCCTGCATGGTCTGCTTCCTAGCTCCACACTCAGCTTCTTCTCAGCAGCACAAGGTAAAGGGATGCACTTATTAGGGATCAATTCCCTAATAAGAGTCCCCTTCCCATGCACTAATGGAACAGAGCCACCTACAGGAGGGGAAGGCTAACTGCACTTGCCTACACACTGTGGGGTCATCTCATTGCTTGCTCTGTTCTCTACCCCTGACGGCAAGCTTGCTTTATAAGAATGAGAGTTTTAAAGATGTTGAGGACTCCGGGGGTCTCACCCATGCAGGGTGAAGTGTTCTGGGGTAGTCTGGCTACAGAGGACTGACTTTCAGTGCTCTCTGGATTGATAAATCCTTAAAAAGGGACCCGGAATTTGGGAGGTTCAAAGAGTTTTGGAGAGAAAAACCTCAAAAAAAAAAAAAAACTCTTTGAACATCCAATTTTTCAGGTTCCTAATAAGGACTTATCAATCCAGAGAAAACTGAAAGTCATTCCTCTGTAGCCAGACAACCCCAGAACACCTCATTCTGCATGTGTGAGACCCCAAGTCCTCAATGTCTTCAAAACTGTCCCCCTTAAAGGAACCACAACTCAAATACTAGGGGTATATACCTGCGTCAGGGACACATTCCCGATGTCCTGTACAAAAGGTCATAAGTCAGCTATGGAGTCTGGCACGGATGTATGGCTCAGTAAATAGAACAAACGAGTACCGTGTTTTACTGGTCCTTCACTATCCAATCACAGACTGGGGTGGTCCTTGACCAAGCTGAATTGGTCTAGTATTTGAGTTGTGGTCCCTTTCAAAAGGGGACAGTTTAAAGACATTGTTGAGGGGTTCTCACCTAGGCAGGGTAGTCTGGCTACAGAGGACTGAACTTTCAGTACTCTCTCGAGTCCTTAAAAAGGGACCTGGAATTTGGGAAGTTCAAAGAGTTTTTGGAGAGAAAAACCTCCAAAAAAAAAACTCTCCCACATTCTGGGTCCCTAATATGGATAGATCAATCCAGAGAGAACTGAAAGCATGTGATTTTGGTATCTTCCCCTGTCCTCTCCTCCTGTTTAGCGCTAGTTAGTTCAGTCTTGGCTAGACCCTCCTCGCTTCCTCTTATTCAGTGTTAGTTATTCGCAGAGACAGGGCTTAGGAAAGTTATAATCTTACACATCAAAAGACGAAATAAACATCCTCTGCAGTGCAATCAGCTGAAGTAACATGGCGTTGGATTCAACTCCCGTGTCTTATTAAAAAGAGTTAAGCTGCCTGTGGATGGTGCCAAGTCAGCAAATGACCATACTGTCCAGACAGACTGGGTCTATCCAGGATATCAATGCATAAAGCTGCATTTGAAACAGTACCGTATTGGAACGGGGTCAGAGTGCAGCTGGAAGTCGCTCCTCTGCATCCACTATGTATATATCTGGCATGTATGAGGCTCGATAGATTTCTCAACTGCCATCGATTAACTGTCCGCGCAGAATCCAACCAAGTCAATAATTTTCTCCAATTTCTTTAAAAAATATTTTTCTTTGGTATAGAGCAGGCAGAACAATTAGAGGGAGGCTTCTTACTGGTTGCTGAGGGTTATCATACTGCACACGCTGCTTTTTGTTTTTTCAAATCAGCCTCCAGCGACCACATTCTTCATCTCATTATTTAACCTGCGCTGGAAACCCAAGAAGCCGTCTAACTGGCTGCTGGAGGCTACAGGCAATTCTTCTCTATAGAAATGCTGATCAGTGCCGGCCGATGCCATACAGAGAATTTACTGCTCAGCTCATACTGGAGGCTCTAATCCCCAGTTAGTGAGACGTAGAAATCCTCTACCGTCCGTCTATAGAGAGCAGCCCCGGCCATCGCCAGCGAGGCGTTCTCTCCGCTCTGTGCAAAATGAGTAAAAATACTCATAGTGTAGTATGTTTTAAAATAATTTATTCAAAACGTAAAGCCATATAAATTTACAAAAACGCATGCCTGCAGCCTGTAGCCAGTAAATGCAGCTTCAAAAAAGATGATCCTAAACACTGACCAGTAAAAACCATGGGTGGGCCGCCGGACCTCCTGACCCGGCGGCGTAACGTCAAGGCGTGCAAAGGCTCCTCCTAGACGCGTTTCGTGTCAATACACGTCCACTGTAGGGGTGATGCCAATGGCGGCCCACCCATGGTGAGTATTTTTACTCCTTGCACCTGGTACTGAGTTCCCATACCTCAGCCCCAGCAATTTTTAGGCTCTCTGTGTGGATCCAAGGTGCAGCGTGTTCCGACCAGGCCAGCATCGTCCCACCACCGACGGACCATCTGGGTACTAGAAAGCAGCGCCTACATGGGATTCCGGCTACATGTAATCTGTACATGCGCATTTAAATTGCGCTTCTGGTAAGCAGGCAATTTATCTATTCCTGGGATTGGATTACACCCATATGCCCTGTGATTCCCCCTTCACTGAACTGTTTATCATCTTCAACATTCCTATATCTGACAATCGTTTACATTTTTTGTCATTTGAATATTGTTTGTAGCGCTGCACTTATATTGTTTATTTTGGTTGGAAGGGCTTGTAGTTCCTTTTTGTGCACTTGTCGCTCACTGGAGTGCGCTCACTTTTTTTTTTCCATTTTTTTTCCATATTTTATAAAGGTCATGTGTGTGGAAAGGGCAGGGCCAACTCAATATTGAACCCTACGGACTAAGACTGGGAGGCCATTAAAGGTCATGTGCGTGGAAAGGGCGGGGCCAACTCAATATTGAACTCTACAGACTAAGACTGGGGGGCCATTAAAGGTCATGTGCGTGGAAAGGGCGGGGCCAACTCAATATTGAACCCTATGGACTGAGACTGGGAGGCCATTAAAAGGTCATGTGCGTGGAAAGGCAGGTGGCCCAATACTTTCGGCAATGTAGTGTGTGTGCGTATATATATATATAAATAAATATAAAATACACACGAACACACACAGTATATGCATGCCTGAATTCCAGAGTGGTGGCTGCGAGGGCTTCTTCTGCACTGAACCTGTCAGCAATAGCTGTGACGCCACAGATGCTCTGTTAGTATTTGGACCCCCCTACCCCCCCTTATCTACGCCGTTCCAAATAAATATTTCAAAAAGCGATTTGGAAGTTTCAGGATAAGTACTGCTGTAGTTTTCAGGCAAAAAAAACTTAAAAAGTTTGAATAACTTGTAATTCTGGAAAGACACCACAACTTCCTTCTCGATGGTCCCCCTTTCCTTTTCCCACAGCTGAACGGGAGAAGTCCTAGCATGTATGGCCAGAAAGGGGCCCCTACCAGCAATCCTCCCCTCCCATCCTCCATTTCTACTTAGTGTCTGCATTGTGGTGCCGCAGGCCGCAACTCATGACTTCAAAGGGCGCCAAGCGTGAGGAGATTGCTTTCCTTTTGTCCAGAAGAGAGGCAGTCGGGAGGGCAGGCGCAGAGAGCGAGGGGCTTGGACGGGAACCAAGCTTCACTCCGCGCCTTTCATCTGCTCCTGTTTTCAAGTGATGACATTTTTGTTTTGCGGTTTTTCTTTTTTCCTTTTTTTTCTCAACATACAATTGGAGAGCAAAATGGGCATCCGCTTTTTTTTTTTTTCCAAGGAGCGGAGAAGCGTCTGTGGCCGTGGAGGATGGAACTCGACTCCCGCCAAGATTACACGGCGCTGCAGTGCCCATGATTAGAATGAAACACATCCCGGAATCTGCAAGTGTAGATAACGCCAGAAGAAACGCACAATAAATTAGAATTTTACCCAGAAAAACAAGCCTCATAAAAAAAATACATAATGAGGACGCTGTAAACAGAACGACCGCGTAAAATAAAAAAAACGCGGCACCATGATAATTCAAAGTCACTTGGGTGGAAAGAGGCAAGAAATTCTGCAAAGTCCATGCAAATATATATAATTTTTTTGGTGTGTTACAGGGGTGGACTGACCATTTGGAAATTCGGGCACTGCCTGAGGGCCTGGGGTCAGTAGGGGGCCCCATGAGATGCCCCTGGTACCTTTTTCATAGGCTTTTTGGAGTTTGGCCAAGGACACAGGGGCCCCATGATCCCCTATTGCCCGGGGGCCCCATGAGTTGTCAGTCCGCCCCTGGTGTGTTATTGGTTTGGTGACAGGTGCACTTTAATGGCGGCGTGTAGGAAGAGTGACAACCCGATATTTCTTTCAATGCAGCATAAGAGGAACCATCCCAGAAAAACAAAAATCCCCCCATCCCCTCAGCCGGTCTGTTAAATGCTGTTTTATTGGAGATTTGGGGAGAGGCGAATGCGGATTTCTACGCTCCTCACCGCAAATTGTTTTCTATTGTTCTTTTTTTTTTCTTGTTATTTCCAGAAAAGCAGACCAACGCCGCCACAGATGCAAAATGAGGTCAAACTCTCCTAAATCTGAGGCCGCAAGAAATTCTGAGAGCCGGAAAAATATTCAGAGTTGGCTTTTCTTTCCTTTTTTTCTTTTTTTTTTTTTTAAAGGAAATCTGTACCGGAGATGCGGCCATTGCTGTGTTGTAGAATGTCCAATCAGGGGTGTCTAGGGTATACTTGTTCCAGGCTCCCCTTCAGTCTTGTACAGGTGTACCGGCTCCTCCCCCTCAGTCTAGCACAGGTGTACCGGCTCCTCCCCTCCAGTCTTGCACAGGTGTACCGGCTCCTCCCCTCCTGTCTTGCACAGGTGTACCGGCTCCTCCCCTCCTGTCTTGCACAGGTGTACCGGCTCCTCCCCTCCTGTCTTGCACAGGTGTACCGGCTCCTCCCCTCCAGTCTTGCACAGGTGTACCGGCTCCTCCCTTCTAGTCTTGCACAGGTGTACCGGCTCCTCCCTTCCAGTTTTGCACCGGTGTAACGGCTCCTCCCCTCCAGTCTTGCACAGGTGTACCGGCTCCTCCCCTTCAGTCCTGCACAGGTGTACCGGCTCCTCCCCTCCAGTCTTGCACAGGTGTACCAGCTCCTCCCCTCCAGTCTTGCACAGGTGTACCAGCTCCTCCCCTCCAGTCTTGCACAGGTGTACCAGCTCCTCCCCTCCAGTCTTGCACAGGTGTACCAGCTCCTCCCCTCCAGTCTTGCACAGGTGTACCAGCTCCTCCCCTCCAGTCTTGCACAGGTGTACCGGCTCCTCTCTTCCTCGGGTGTCACTGCACACTGATCTTCTCACAATGTTCATTAAAAGCTGCAGCCAGTCAGATAGAGCTCCGCCCCATTTCCTGGCTGTAGGACATCCAGCATCATCTAGCCATTTCCTTCCCAGCCTGACTGTCCCTGCCCTGCCTTTTCCATTCATTAGATGTGGACACTAATCTATGCAATCTGCCTAGAAATGCCCACTCCTCCAGACTGACACCCATTCATCAAGGCATTTTGACATTTACCAAACTCCTCCCAGGAGCCAGCCCACTGCTTACATCACTCTTGCAAAGAATACTGAGGCAGGGTGCTGTGATGTTTCCAGGAAACACCCTGCAGGCCCCTCCCACCAGCCACGTTCTGCCTAGTTTGCTTGGGGAAGCACCAGTGATGACATCACCAAATCCCAGACACCAACACTGTATCCACCTCCTCCCAAACAACACTGTACCCACTTAATCGAAGACTGCTAAATTTTATCCACTTTATCCCAGACACCAAAATTGTATCCACCTGATCCCAGATGCCAACATTGTATCCACCTGATCCCAGAAGCCAACATTGTATCCACCTGATCCCAGACCCCAACATTGTATCCACCTGATTCCACACAACAACATTGTATCCACCTGATTCCACACAACACTGTATCCACCTGATTCCACACAACACTGTATCCACCTGATTCCACACAACACTGTATCCACCTGATTCCACACAACACTGTATCCACCTGATTCCACACAACACTGTATCCACCTGATCCCAGACACCAACATTGTATATTCCTGATCCCAGACAACAACATTGTATCCACCTGATTCCACACAACAACACTGCATCCACCTGATTCCACACAACACTGCATCCACCTGATTCCACACAACACTGCATCCACCTGATTCCACACAACACTGCATCCACCTGATTCCACACAACACTGTATCCACCTGATTCCACACAACACTGTATCCACCTGATTCCACACAACACTGTATCCACCTGATTCCACACAACAACATTGTATCCTCCTGATCTCAGACAACAACATTGTATCCACCTGATTCCACACAACAACATTGTATCCACCTGATTCCACACAACACTGCATCCACCTGATTCCACACAACACTGCATCCACCTGATTCCACACAACACTGCATCCACCTGATTCCACACAACACTGCATCCACCTGATTCCACACAACACTGTATCCACCTGATTCCACACAACACTGTATCCACCTGATTCCACACAACACTGTATCCACCTGATTCCACACAACACTGTATCCACCTGATCCCAGACACCAACATTGTATATTCCTGATCCCAGACAACAACATTGTATCCACCTGATTCCACACAACAACATTGTATCCACCTGATTCCACACAACACTGCATCCACCTGATTCCACACAACACTGCATCCACCTGATTCCACACAACACTGCATCCACCTGATTCCACACAACACTGTATCCACCTGATTCCACACAACACTGTATCCACCTGATTCCACACAACACTGTATCCACCTGATTCCACACAACACTGTATCCACACAACATTGTATCCACCTGATCCCAGACACCAACATTGTATATTCCTGATCCCAGACAACAACATTGTATCCACTTGATTCCACACAACACTGCATCCACCTGATCTCAGACAACAACATTGTATCCTCCTGATCCTAGTCATACCTCTCATATTAAACTAGTACTCTTGTACATGACCCCATCACCGTAAAACAATTGCACCAAATTTACAGTCGTGAAGGAGAAAGGCGTCAAAATTTGACTACAATATCACACCAATATTCTCCGTCGGAGCGGATCAGATGGAGAGCGGCAGCTCCAGCTCCAATCAGGCAGAAATAGAAGAAATGTAATAACATTTCTGGGTGTAATAATTTTTTCCTTCATCAGTCGCCGAGCTCGCTTAAATATTTCATAACATGATCTTATTTTCTGCAGAGGTTTTCCTCATCTCTACTGTAAACTACAGGACCCAGTCAATAATTACAGAGAAAGTTGGAGAACAAAAAATGTATTAAAGCTCAAATGGTTGAGAGCAATCCTTCATCTGAAGGACCTAATCTAGGACAATGGAACTTTTTGGTGTGGAGGAACTCGAATGTCCTGCATAGAGCCCTGACCTCAACCCTACGGAACAGCTTTGGGATGAATTAGAACATTGATTGTGAGCCAGGTCTTCTGTGTACTATACAAAGCCAGCTCCATAAAGACATGGCTTTACCAGTTTGGTGCTGAGGAACGTGAGTTCCTAAGAGCCCTAACCTCAACCCTACTGAACATCTTTGGGATGAATTGGAATGAAGATTGTGAGCCAGGTCTTCTCAACCAAAATCAGTACTGGACCTCACAAATGGGCATTCAGAAACCCTCCAAAATCGTATGCATCTTGAAAATCTTGAAGAATCTTTAGAGCGAGCTTCCAACCTTGTGGTCACAGTTTGGGGGAAGAACCTTTTCTTTTCTACCATAACTGTGCCCCTGTGTACAAAGCCAGATCCATAAAGACATGGTTTGACTAGTTTGGTGTGAAGAAACTCGAAGTTCCTGCACAGAGCCCCGACCTCAACCCTATGGAACAGCTTTGGGATGAATTAGAACATTGATTGTGAGCCAAGTCTTCTGTGTATTGTACAAAGCCAGCTCCGTAAAGACAAGGCTTTACCAGTTTGGTGCTGAGGAACTTGAGTTCCTAAGAGCCCTAACCTCAACCCTACCGAACACCTTTGGGATGAATTGGAATGAAGATTGTGAGCCAGGTCTTCTTATCCAAAATCAGTACCAGACCTCACAAATGGGCTTTCAGAAATACTTCAATCTTACGTATTTTTAACATCCTTTAGAGCGAGCTTCCAACCTTGTGGTCACAGTTTGGGGAAGAACCTTTTCTTGTCTACCATAACTGTGCCCCTGTGTAAAGACATGGTTTGACCAGTTTGGTGTGTAGGAACTCGAAGTTCCTGCACAGAGCCCTGACCTCAACATTACTGAACACAATTGGGATGAATTGGAATGCCGACGGTGATCCTGGTCCTCTCATCCAACATCACCACCTGACCTCAAAAATGGGCACAAATGCACACAGACACCCTTCAAAATCTTACGTAAAGTCTTCTCATATGAGTGGAGGATGTTATAGCCACAAAGTGGGGTTATCTCCATGTTAATGGTCATGGTTTTGAAGTGGGATGTCCAACAAGCTAGTATAGGTATGATGGTCCAAAATCTAGTGAATAACTGTTTTGAAGAGTGAGCTTCCAATCTTGTGGTCACAGTTTGGATTAGACCCTTTTCTCTTCCACCATGACTATGCCCCATGAACAAATCCATTTTTATAAAGACATGGCTTCACCAGTTTGGTGTTGAGGAATTCTACTGTCCTGCACAGATCCTTGATGTTACAGAACACCTTCGGGATGAACTGTAACGCCGATAGTGAGCCAGGTCTTCTCATTCGAAATCAGTACCTGACCTCACAAATGTTCTTTTAGCTGAGACACCAGTACTACAGAACACCTTTGGGATGAATTTGAACCCCGATGGTGAGCCAGGTCTTCTCATTCGAAATCAGTACCTGACCTCACAAAATGTTCTTTTAGCTGAGACACCAGTACTACAGGACATCTTTAGGATGAATTTGAACCCCCATGGTGAGCCAGGTCTTTTCATTCGAAATCAGTACCTGACCTCACAAATGTTCTTTTAGCTGAGACACCATTACTACAGAATACCTTTGGGATTAATTTGAACCCTGATGGTGAGTCAGGTCTTCTCATTCAACATCAGTACCCAACCTCATAAAATGTTCTTTGGGATGAAAAACCAAGCAGAGAGTGGAAACCTTAAAGCCAGGATTTGGAAGCAGACTCCCCCATACCACATACGAGGGACCCTCTGGAATCTGGCTACAGCTGATTAAACAGAACTCCGACTGCTTTGGTTTTAATTCTTTTAGCAAAAGTCACTGATCCTATTGGGCATATTAAGAAGATTAGATGGTAGTCATTGATTGGGTTAGAGGGTCCCTCGATTGGGTTAGAGGGTCCCTCGATTGGGTTAGAGGGTCCCTCGATTGGGTTAGAGGGTCCCTCGATTGGGTTAGAGCAGTGGTTCTCAACCTTCCTAATGCCGTGACCCTTTAATACAGTTCCTCATGTTGTGGTGACCCCCAACCATAAAATTATTTGCCCAGTAATTATAATTCATGAGTGTCGTTTTACCTCCAATACTGCTGCTTTCTACACAGTAGCTGCTTTTAACAGAGTAGCTGCTTTCAACACAGCAGCTGCTTTCTACACAGTAGCTGCTCTTTACACATCGGAAATATGTGTTTTCTGATGGTCTTAGGGGACCCCTGTGAAAGGGTCATTCGACCCCCAAAGGGGTCGCGACCCACAGGTTGAGAACCACTGGGTTAGAGGGTCCCTCGGTTGGGTTAGAGGGTCCCTCGGTTGGGCGAGAGGGTCCCTCGGTTGGGCGAGAGGGTCCCTCGGTTGGGTTAGAAGGTCCCTCGATTGGGTTAGAAGGTCCCTCGATTGGGTTAGAAGGTCCCTCGATTGCCTCATTTTCTTTAAGGAGGTCTAGGGAAAGCTGAGTACATGCTGGATCCCTTCTCTAGACCAGCAATGACTGACCTCAGCTCCATGACCTTCAGATATTTTGTATTCTCGGACTAGTCCACGGAGGAGCCTCAATCCGGTACCGAGGTGCTTACGCGGGGAAGACACCGGAGGATCCTGTTGGCTTTGCAACAGTCTCGACTCATCGGAAGTCTTGGCTTTAATTCCAGACAGGTATCTGCCCGAGGGGATCTCATTACCATATTTATTAAATATCTGTTACAGGGACACACATTGTGCCAGTGCTGGAGCCCCGGGGCAGAGCGCGCGTGCCCAGATAGCAATCAGGAGAGTCCTTCGGGAGGAGCAGAGACACCCGGTCCATGTCAACTAAACCAGAATTCGATCTGGTAATCAAATATTCTTTTAATGCTCCATTTAGGCATTTTTTGGGTTTTTTTTTAAGGTATGGTACTATGTCATGATCTGGACAGACGTGTGAAAAATGGCAATAGAATCAATTCATCCTATTATTGTGAATGATTAAAGTGGACCTGTCATCAGATATATTTTGACGAATGGCCGTACGTCAAACTACGATAATAAAGTATGATATCAGTGTAACCCTTCCAGATATATATTGCCTCTCACAAGAGATCACAGGACCCCCCCCCCGACCATGCCAATCTGTTTTTCTCTCTAGGACGGCGCCATCTTTGTTCAGGCATCATCCAGGGTCACGATCAACTTCCTGGGGTAACATGCCATGCGCTATGCATGTTGCATCGCTCCAATGGAATAGACCACAGGCAACATAATTAACCTTGACCTCCAGAAAGCTTTTACTCCCTACGTGACCTTCTACCCTCTTAATTTTTGCTATTCAGCACTGCACTACCTTAACTGCACGCTCATGCAACTCTGTACCAAAACAAAATTTATTTAAATTTTTTTCACACAAATAGAGCTTTCTTTTGGTAGTACTTCATCATCAGTGTGTTTTTTTTTATTTATTATATTAATGAAAAAAAAACAAACAAACACAAAAACACAACAACAACAACATGTCCAGATCTGGCTGCTTTTTCTCCCTGAATTCAGAATTGATTTCAGGGAGAAGAAACAGCCAGATTGGTGTCCTGTGTGTTTGTAAAAACACAGACCTCTGTGCTGTGATTGGACCCAGCCGATCAGCAGGTATACAGCCAAAATCGTTGGCTGAAACCTGCTGACAAACTCGTGCCGTTTCCAATCAGAGCACAGCTTAGCAGGGGGCACACGCATGCGCGCCCGAAATACTCAGAAGCAGGCAGAGGCGCACAGCTACGTAGCCATCACCCACCCGCCGATAGGACAATTACTGCGGGAGGGCGACGGCTACGTGATATACCTGTGCGCCTCCACCTGCTTTGAGTTTTGGGCGCGCATGCGTGTGCCCCCTGCTAAGCTGTGGTTGGACACAGCTGATCAGCATCGCCCGCCCACCGACAGGACAATAACTGCGGGAGGGCAACGGCTACAGGCTAGGTGATGTACCTGTGCGCCTTCACCTGCTTACAGGTTTTTGGCCGCGCATGCATGTGCCCCCTGCTAAGCTGTGCTGTGATTGGTCAGCAGGTTTCAGCCAGTGATTTTGGCTGTATACCTGCTGATTGGCTGTGTCCAATCACAGCACGGAGTTCTGTGTTTACAAACACACAGGACACCGATCTGGCTGTTTCTTCTCCCTGAAATCAACTCTGAGTGGTTAAGGAGATGTCTCTGTGCACCGTTAAAGAGACCCTGTTAGCAACTTAAAAAGATTGCAGGTAAAAAAAAAGAAAAAACAAACAAAAAGAATAAACGAAAAGAAGAAAAAAAGAATAAAGAAAAAGAAGAAAGAAGAAAAAGAAGAAAAAGAAGAAAAAGAAGAAAGAAGAAAAAGAATAAAGAAAAAGAAGAAAGAAGAAAAAGAAGAAAAAGAATAAAGAAAAAGAAGAAAAGAATAAAGAAAACAAAAAGAACAAAAAGAAAAAACAAACAAAAAGAACAAAAAGAAAAAAAACAAACAAAAAGAGCAAAAAGAAAAAAAACAAACAAAAAGAACAAAAAGAAAAAACAAACAAAAAGAACAAAAAGAAAAAACAAACAAAAAGAACAAACAAAAAACAAACAAAAAACAAAGAAATTAAAAACAAAGAAAGAAAAAAAATTTTTATGTTGCTTACAATGTTGTTCCTTTCCACAGATGATTTTTTTTTTATTATTCAGGTACATTGCCTCTTTGAACTTGCTCGAAACTCCAGGACAGCTCAGTTCCCCAGCACAGCGCCCTCTAGCCCTCTCCTTTTCTGGTAATGTCCGCTTACTGTCAGTGCTGGCCCAGCTCCACCACCACTCCCTTACTGTCTACTTTTGTATGTAGCTGCTGAGGGGAAGGGAATACCACACATCTGAGTGACCGCTCTGAGTCTCACATCCAAGATGGCGGCACCCGGCAGCGGATTTCTTAGGTCTGCACACCTTTACAGGTAATCCCGGGCAGAAACGATATGACATTGCAGATCCCACGGGATGATTTTTGCTGAAATAAATGGTCTGGATTATAGAGAGCCTATGGGAGCTTGTGATGATTTTTTTTGTCTCACCTCTGGATGATACAACCGGTTTCCATCCATCGGAGAGGATCCGGCGCTCCCTCCATCGGAGAGGATCCGGCGCTCCATCCGGCCAGTTCCAGGACCCGGAGGTGACATTTAGCCTCCGGATTCCCCCACCTTTCCCTTCAGACTCTTTATTTCTCCAATACCAAATGGCATTTTAATTATTCATCTCTGTGCTACATTTACTCTCCATCTCCGGCACCTTGTCCTCCCCGCTCTGCATTACCGCCCCCCACCACCCTACCCCCGCTCACTGTCAGCACATCCAGATCTGCTAGAGGGGCCCCCCAAAAGAAGGAGCTCGGGGGGGGGGGTTTGGAGCCATGTGAAAGGGGGGTGGGTGGGCAGAAGGCAACTACATAATGATCTGTAGAGCTCACAAACACAAGAATAAGACCCAGCAAAGGGTTAAAAAAAATGCAGAACAGGCGGCAATACTCACCTCCGCCCGCCACTGTCCCCAGCAGCCCCGCCCCTCCTTCTCGCAATTCAGTGCCGCTCCACACTAGAACGCGGTGCGGGAAACCGGTCACCCATGTGCATCTCCCGCACTGCGTTCCAAAACGCACTGCCCATGTGATCTACAGCGGGCGTCTGCGCATTGCTAATCACACCCCAAATGCAGGTTGCAAATGCAGTGCGTTTGCCTGTACTGAGGAAGGTTGCAGCGCACTTCTGAAAGTAGCGCATGCGCTGCTTTCGGTGCGATTTGAACACAGCCAAAAAGCAGTTAAAATACACATGCATTTTCGGTGCGTTTTCTGGCTGCCCGGCTCTAATCATACGCCTGCGGTTCAAAAAGCGCACCAAAAATGCGTTTTTATGCATCTTTTGTGTGTTTTCTGGTTGCCTGACCCCAATCATGCAACTGTGATCCATGGACTTGCGATTCCAAAAGAGCTGAAAAATGCACTCGCAGTGCGTTTTCGATGCATCTTTGGTGTATTTTCTGGTTGACGGGCATCTGCGACTAAAAAAAGCGCACCAAAAATGCAACCGCGGTGCGTTTTTATGCATCTTTTGTGTGTTTTCTGGTGGCCAGACCCCAATCATGCACTCATGAAACATGGACATGCAACTCAAAAAAAGCTGAAAAATGCAATTGCAGTGTGTTTTTAATACGTTTTTGGTGCGTTTTCTGATTGCCTGACACATTATACCCAGGAGGAAGAAGGACCCATGACGTCACCAAGACCAGCCTGAAGAATGTACAAAAAAGGGTCTTAAAAATAGAAATGGGGGGGGGGGGGGTTCAGGGGTAGGGGAAGCTGGAGACCTAATTTTACTCTGAAACAGTGGCGGAACTACCGGGGTTGCAAAGGGCGCACTTGTGACCAGGCCCTGGTGATCCGCCACTGTAGGGGCCCAAGACGTCAGGAAGGCGGCCCATGGCAGAACATGCGAAAGAGTCCTGCTGCGGGACCATTATAAAAAGGCCCATTAACGAGCCCCAGGCCCCAAAAAGAGGGCCTGTGACTGATGGAAAGGGCCCCGAGACGGTCAGGGTGCCCTTCATGGTTTCTTGCACCGGGGCCCTGAAGGTTCAAGTTGCGCCTCTGCTCTCCAGTACCTTTAAAACCCTAAAATATCAGTTTAGGGTGGACTTACCCTTTAAGAACATGCAATGCCAGGAGTCCATACTGCAAATAGCGAGACAAGTGGGGGAGGGGCTGGTGTTATAATTCAGGTAAGGACAGATTGGTGCGATAACACGCACAGTCCCTGAATGCGCCGCTTTTAAATTTACACTTCCAAGACTGTAGTAACATGGTGCGATTGATGCCCAGTGTCAACCAAACTACTTCCTGTGATCCCAGGGTGTCATGGTCCCGCCCCCGCGGACCACATCATCACACAGACCGGACTCACAGTATTCCAGGGCTAAACAGCACCAACATACCACTATATCCAGGAAGAAGGACCGCCCACTACCACCTAGGAAGGACCCATGACAGGAGGAAGAAGGACCGCCCACTACCACCTAGGAAGGACCCATGACAGGAGGAAGAAGGACCGCCCACTACCACCGAGGAAGGACCCATGACAGGAAGGACCGCCCACTACCACCGAGGAAGGACCCATGACAGGAGGAAGGAGCGCCCACTACCACCAAGGAAGGACTCATGACAGGAGGAAGGAGCGCCCACTACCACCAAGGAAGGACTCATGACAGGAGGAAGGAGCGCCCACTACCACCAAGGAAGGACCCATGACAGGAGGAAGGAGCGCCCACTACCACCGAGGAAGGACCCATGACAGGAGGAAGGACCACCCACTACCACCAAGGAAGGACCCATGACAGGAGGAAGAAGGACTGCTCACTACCACCGAGGAAGGACCCATGACAGGAGGAAGGACTGCCCACTACCACCGAGGAAGGACCCATGACAGGAGGAAGGGCCGCCCACTACCACTGAAGAATGACCCATGACAGGAGGAAGGACCGCCCACTACCAAGGAAGGACCCATGACAGGAGGAAGGACCGCCCACTACCACCAAGGAAGGACCCATGACAGTTGGGAGGACCGCCCACTACCACTGAAGAATGACCCATGACAGGAGGAAGGACCGCCCACTACCAAGGAAGGACCCATGACAGGAGGAAGAAGGAGTGCCCACTACCACCGAGGAAGGACACATGACAGGAGGAAGAACCACCCACTACCACCAAGGAAGGACCCATGACAGGAGGAAGAAGGACTGCTCACTACCACCGAGGAAGGACCCATGACAGGAGGAAGGACTGCCCACTACCACCGAGGAAGGACCCATGACAGGAGGAAGGACCGCCCACTACCACCAAGGAAGGACCCATGACAGGAGGAAGAAGGACTGCCCACTACCACCGAGGAAGGACCCATGACAGGAGGAAGGAGCGCCCACTACCACTGAAGAATGACCCATGACAGAAGGAAGGACCGCCCACTACCAAGGAAGGACCCATGACAGGAGGAAGGGCCGCCCACTACCACTGAAGAATGACCCATGACAGGAGGAAGGACCGCCCACTACCAAGGAAGGACCCATGACAGGAGGAAGGACCGCCCACTACCACCAAGAAAGGACCCATGACAGTTGGGAGGACCGCCCACTACCACTGAAGAATGACCCATGACAGGAGGAAGGACCGCCCACTACCAAGGAAGGACCCATGACAGGAGGAAGAAGGACTGCCCACTTCGGTTTTGGGTGGACTTACCCTTTAAGAACAAACAATCCCAGGAGTCCCTTCTGCCAAAAATGAAAAGAGTGACAAGTGGGGGAGGGGCGGGCGTTATAAGGCGAGGACAGACTGGAGCCCAATCACCAGAAGCGATAAGACAGCGCCTCTCCCCCCACGCGGGTTATGATTTATTTATTCATCCCCCCCCCCCCCCCGAGCCTGTGGTATCATGGGGCGCCCCACTCAGAGATACTACTACGCCAATAGTACCCAGACGCGGTTATTTACGCCTCCAGTCCTGCGTAACACACGCTCAGGCGGCAGCGATTTAAGGCGCTTGCCTTTCCCGCGAGCCGGGCGGCTGTAAATATCCCGGGCAGGTTTATTCTCTCTTTGCTTCTTCACCTTGCGGTCAGTATTTCAAGCCCGGCTTTATTCCCAGTTTTATTGTCCGCCGGATCTTTTTATAGGACTGGAAATTGCTGGATGAGGTCACTCCGGCTGCATCGCCGCGACCGCCAGACGATCGGCACGAGAAAATGACTTCACTAAAATTGCAGATTAACTCCTGGGTGGTAGGAGAGATGGCTGGGGGAGGGGGGGGGGGAGGGGAGATCTGAGCTACGGAGTCCCACCCTTCCCCCCAAAAGGAGAAACTTAGGATCCCAGGGTGGAGGGGGGTGTCACAAAATCAGAGCGCTTGCACACCTCGCCTGCATTCTAGAAGGATGCGGAAGATCCGGAAATTACTTACGTTATTATCATTACTGCAACAAAGTATCAATATATTATAAATTATTGAACCTCAAATACATTCCAGGCTTGCAAAATGGCTTGGAAATGGTGAGAAAGCAGCCACAACCACGGAGTAGAACAGCCCATTCCCTGCCAGCATGCTACAAGAAAAAAGGAACCTTTGTGTCTTTGTGGAAGCAGTGGCCTCTCTGCAGGTATCTTCCACGCCCCCTGAGGAGTCACAGCTTGAGCGTCCCAATCAGCAATCAGAATGAGCATGGATTGGAGAACTCTCGCTCTGTTCAAGCAATGGGGGGGGGGGGGGAGGTAACAGACCTCTGCAGAAAGACCACTGCTTCCGCAAAGATGTCCGACGCCCCCCTGATTGCCGAGTCACAGCTGGAACTCCCCAAAGTCTTACGGCTGGACTTCTTGAGAAAGCAGCTACAGCCTTAGTAGAAAAGGCCTGTCCCCTGCCAGCATGCTGCAGAAAAAGGACACTTGCTGTCTGTGTGGAAGCAGGGGCCTCTCCGCAGAAGTCTGCCACACCCCCCTGAGGAGTCACAGCGGGAGTTCCCCAATCAGCAGGAAGAATGAGCTTTGATTGACCAAATCTCCCTCTGATTCAACAGGGGGCATGGCAGACCTCTGCAGAGGGACCACTGCTGCCACACAAACATCAGTGTCCCCTCCCACTAAACATGATATGCCTGTGTTGCTTAGAGAAGCACAGAGACCCAGGGATGACAGAGACTCAGGTCATTTGTACTTACCGTTTCTTGTACTGCTTGTGAGCCACATCATTTCCATCACATCAAAAGGCGAGTAAAAATTTAAATTTGGGTGACTCTTCCTGGCCATCAGTGTAGGTGGGGGGTCCCTGGTGGAAGAAATGAGGAAAAGGCAATGAACATGTTTTTGTGATCCAGTAGAAACTGAGTTAGCAGAGCATGAAGAGGGTCCACATCTGCAGCATTTCAATGTGTGCTCTTCAGACTACTAGTGAACATTTAGTGGGGATTCCTACTAGTACTGGTGAACAGCAGCGGGGATTCTTCTATCCACATGGCCTAGCGTGGATGGAGAAATCATTGGATTTACGTACAGGTATATGGACCAGCTTTACGGTCACCCAGTAAATAAAAAAAAAAAATAATTTGAAGACAGAGGCTCGAAGACCGGTCTCCAAGAGGGGCTCGAGGAGCTTTGGGGTCTCCAAGAGGGGCTCGAAGACCGGTCTCCAAGAGGGGCTCGAAGACCGGTCTCCAAGAGGGGCTCGAAGACCGGTCTCCAAGAGGGGCTCGAAGACCGGTCTCCAAGAGGGGCTCCGGGGCCAAAGACTGGTCTTCACAAGGGGCTCCTGGACTGAAGACCTGTGCCCTTAGTTAGTATCGGACACTTCCAGGAGTGTCAGATGCTTGGTCTTCCCTCCCCCATCACCAACTGCATGCTGTGGTTGCTTCCACCAGCCCCTTCATCTGTACTGTTGTGATGTACAGGCCACTGAAACGACAACAGAGGGAGGCCAGCTATGAGTGAAAGTTGGTGGTAAAGGTACTACAAATTCTTTTTGCTTGGAGACCCTTTTTCTTTTTTTTTTACAGCCAGGAAATTTTTCAAATTATTCCTTGCAGTGGAGCTGTGCTCTAAACCCAATTGCTCATTTAGGTCTAGGGGACAACAAAAAGAAGAAGTCTACTTACCTGATGCTCTGCGCTGCTAGACTATAGCAACAAAGGAATGCTACAACCCCAAAATCCCATAACCCCATAGACAGGATGAAACGGAACCAGACCCAGACTGCACTAGGGTATTTCCGTTAGCCTCCCGCTTCCCTGTCCGAACACAGATCCACGGACACCACAGCTGGCCATACAAGACGAAACAGCACCAGACTCGTATTAAAACAGGAAATGGACTGCTTTATTTTAACATACATACAAGATATATACACAGGGCGGGGAAATACACACCCAGACAGGAAACACAAATCAGCAGGCCGTCCCATCAGGGGGAAGGGCTGCCGGAAACATTACATCCCATAATAGTTTGCTTCCAAGCAAGACACACAATAGAACAATGGGATACACCACCTGGCAGTGAACAATGACCAACCCCCCCCGCACCAATACACAAACATTACATCCCATAATCGTTTGCTCTCAAGCAAGACACACAATAGAACAATGGGATACACCACCTGGCAGAGAACAATGAACAACCCCCACACCAATATTAGAACATTTCACCCTGTACCCCTAACAGGCACAGGGTGACTTACACATAATAGGAACATGGGGAGCTGAGACAGGGGTCCCCCCACCTCTCCAAAAGGGGCTGTGTTCCATGGGCCCCCCCACCCAAAGTCACTCCCGTCACACAGGATGAGATCAAGGCATCTGTGACCAGACTCAAGTAGTACTGAACGCCCAAAATCCAATCAACAGAGTAAAAATCTGGCACCAGGACGTTTTGGGTATGTCTGCTTTCTCCTCCATGCTCTGGTGGTCTAAGGTCCTGATGTCATCAAGGCCGATGTAGGGTCTACAGTCCTGCATTGAACATGATGATTGCAAGGGATGGTCCACCACTGTAGCATGGAGGAGCGTCATTTGCTGGGGGGTGGAGAATCAGGTATTTAATGTGCTTTACTCTCCCCTAGACCAGACTAAATGACCTTTACTCTCCCCTAGACTAGACTAGGTTGACCCTTGCACTGCGAGCTCAGCCCCACTGCAAGGAAAGTTTTTAAAAATTTCTCAAAGTTGATCTTTAATGCCATTTTCGCATGGTAACGGGAAGTCCTCCTATAAACGTTCTTAAATAAACCAGCCTGGTGGCCAAGTCCCTCGAATTCTTCATAATTCTTTATCTATGTTGTTGAGATATTGTCAACGCGCCATCTGTGGTTGTTGAGCCACTCTTCGTGCCGGAGCAAGCCTCCAACATTCTCATACACAATTAAGCGGCAGGTAGAGCCACTCCGAGGGAAGCTAAACGCTCAGTGACCCCGAATAGCAGAGAAAATGTAAATGCAGAGAGCTGAAGGCCTATCCTCACAAGTGTCTATTATTCCATCAGTGCTGAAAGAGAAGAAAACTCTCGAGTAACAACGGAGGAGGGACTGTGTCAGCACTAGCAGAATGCTTAGCTTGTTTTAGGCCTCGTTACAGCCTGCGTGTCTCTGACTCAGCAGCTCAGGGTTAAATTGCTGAGTGCGTGGCCAAAACTTTCAGCATCTGAGTGCTGCCCATTATCACTCTATCTATTACGGGCCTCTAGAGGTGCTCGCCGTCACGAGGAGCTAATGACTCCTTGAAGCCAACCAGAATGACAAAAAAAAAAACCTCATGGCGTTGCAGAATTTGTCATTTTATTTTAACGGTTCCTGAAAAGGTATGCTCTGGTCAGACGGGGATCATTTTGCATTTAAAACTGGGAGAGAGCCTTTGACTTTGACCATTATCTATCAGTCTTGTAGCCAAGACCTTATGGCTGCCAATGTCCTTATGGTCTATAAAATGGACAATGTGCAAAGGCGGCCAATCGTTTCCTGGTACCAGCATCGTCATCCATGCGAGGCCCCACAGCATCATGTGACAAGAGACTACAGCCTTGAAGCATTCTGAATTGCTTGCTGAGTCTGCTGGTAAAATTCCTTGGTTCCAACTTCACCTTCCACAGTTCTAAGAGTCCAGAGTGACCAGACTCCAGCCCAGAAACAGCTTGAAGAGCTTGCTGAAGATGGCTGCTTGGGTTATAGTACATTAAAGGAAGGCCCAGAGTAGGAAGAAAAGAAGACCTGAACGAAGGGCCGGCATGACAAGGGTTAAAGGGGTTGGGATGGGCAGAGTCCCATTAGCATAAGGGGGAGTTAAAAATAGTTAAGGAAGGAGTGGGGGGAGCCATGAGGGGTGGTCTTACAGGGTGTGGCAGGGGTTTTTTCAGTTTCAAGAGACTTTTCACAGGGCAAAACCTCCCTCCTGCCCGCCCGTTGTTTAATGGTTGGTCTTGCTGGAGGTTGTGCCATATTGGTGCTGGGGGACGTCCGGCGGGGTGCAAGGTCCTTGCTGGTTAATGTGGGCATTTTGTAGGAACCCATCTGAGGTACGGCTTCCAGTTGTTCCGGTGGGGGTATCTGCGGTGGTGTCTCCGAGTTGGTGATGTTGCGGCTGGAGGCCTAGTTAAACAGGACGCAGATATTCGTTTTTCTTGATGCCTAGTGGGACCTTGAAAGAACGTATGTTTATATTGTGTTTTCTGTTATTTAAAAAAAATTTATTAATTGATAATTGTAATAAAAGGCAGGTTTTGGGCCATTAACTCCATTTGTTGTCAGTGTGGTTACTTAGGTTAAGTATGGGGGGTAGGTATTGATTTAGTGGGACTTACAAGCCATCTTTAGTCCCCTGGTCAAGAGATATACTAAAACAAAATGACAAAAAATTCCCACAGACACCAGTTTGGTGTTGAAGAACCTCAGTGGCCTGCACAGATCCCTTACCCCAACCCTACTGAGCACCTTTTATGGTGAATTTGGACACGGATTTGTGAGCCTTCTCATTCAATATCAGTACCTGACCTCGCAAATGGGGACACATTCCCACAGATACCCTCTAAAATGTCTAATGAGCTCATAATACAGTGGGGATGGAAAGTTTGGGCACCCCAGCTAAATATTTGTATTAATGTGCATATAGAAGCCAAGGAAAGATGGAAAAATCTCCAAAAGGCATCAAATTACAGATTAGACATTCTTATAATATGTCAACAAAAGTTAGATTTTATTTCCATCATTTACACTTTCAAAATAACAGAAAACAAAAAAATGGCGTCTGCAAAAGTTTGGGCCCCCTGCAGAGTTAATATCTTGTACTGCCCCCTTTGGCAAGTATCACAGCTTGTAAACGCTTTTTGTAGCCAGCCAAGAGTCTTTCAATTCTTGTTTGAGGTATCTTTGCCCATTCTTCCTTACAAAAGTCTTCCAGTTCTTTGAGATTTCTGGGCTGTCTGTCACGCACGGCTCTTTTAAGGTCTATCCATAGATTTTCAATGATGTTGAGGTCAGGAGATTGTGAAGGTCATGGCAAAACCTTCAGTTTACGCCTCTTGATGTAATCCCCCGTGGATTTCCAGGTGTGTTTAGGATCATTATCCATTTGTAGAAGCCATCCTCTCTTTAACTTCAGCTTTTTCACAGATGGCATCAAGTTACCATCCAAAATTTGCTGAAATTTTATTGAATCCATTTTTCCTTCTACTCGTGAGATGTTCCCTGTGCCACTGGCTGCAACACAACCCCAAAGCATGATTGATCCAACCCCATGCTTAACAGTTGGACAGAGGTTCTTTTCATTAAATTCTGTGCCCCTTCTTCTCCAAACGTACCTTTGCTCATTCCGGCCAAAAAGTTCAATTTTAACCTCATCGGTCCACAGAACTTGTTTCCAAAATGCATCAGGCTTGTCTATATGTTCATTTGCAAAGTTCAAACGATGATTTTTGTGGTGAGGACGTAGAAGAGGTTTTCTTCTGTTGACTCTTCCATGAAGACCATATTTGTAAAAGTATCTCTTTATAGTGGAATAGTGACCACAACTCCAGTGTCTGCCAGATCTTTCTGGAGGGATCGTGCAGTCAAACGTGGGTTTTGAATTGTTTTTCTCACAATCCTGTGAGCTGTTCTGTCTGATATTTTTCTTGGTCTTCCAGATGTTGCTTTAACTTCCACTGTTCCTGATAATTGCCATTTCTTAATTACATTTCGAACAGAGGATATTGACATCTGAAAACGCTTTGCTATCTTCTTATAGCCTTCTCCAGCTTTGTGAGCGTCAACTATTTTCAGTTTCAGTTTTCTAGACAACTGCTTCGAAGAACCCATGGTGCTGATTGTTGGGGCAAGGTCAGATGAGTCTGGGCATTTAAAACCTTTGAGCTTCACATCACCTGGTCTTCCCAGACGATGATTGAGAACAATCCATGACACTGGCAGGTCTCAGATTTGCAAAGGGGACAGTGCATGCTATAAATTCTGCAGGGGACCCAAACTTTTGCAGACGCCATTTTTTTGTTTTCTGTTATTTTGAAAGTGTAAATGATGGAAATAAAATCTAACTTTTGTTGACATATTATAAAAATGTCTAATCTGTAATTTGATGCCTTTTGGAGATTTTTCCATCTTTCCTTGGCTTCTTTATGCACATTAATACAAATATTTAGCTGGGGTGCCCAAACTTTCGATCCCCACTGTAGGTGATGCTCATGTCACCCATTTTATAGCTGGTTTGCTTTAGCAATCGACACAAATATGGTAGTCATTAATAATGGAAATATGTCCTCTTCTGGACAGCATTCTGCTCGTTAGACTCTGATTTTTAGGTGTCCACAAACATTTAGCCATATAGGGGGAGATGTACTAAAACTGGTGCACACAGAATCTGGTGCAGCTGTGCATAGTAACCCATCAGCTCCAAACATCGGCGTGTTCAATTAAGCTTTGACATTAAAACCTAGAAGTTGATAGGTTACTATGCAAAGACCACCAAATTCCCCACTTCCTGATATGAAAAGATGTGCCACACAACCCCCCAAATTCAAACTCCTCACTTACTAATACGAGTGGAACAGTTACACAGCCACCCATTGCCCACACTTCCCATTTCTGGATATGAGAAGAAAAGTCACACAGCTATCCACAGCCCACCAAACTCCCCACTTCCCAATATGAAGAGAACAGTCACACATTGGCCCAAAGACCCCTAAACTCCCTACTTCTGAATATGGGAAGGGACAGTCACGCAATGACCCACAGCCCACCTAGCTCCCCACTTCTGAATATGGGAGGGGACAGTCACGCAATGACCCACAGCCCACCTAGCTCCCCACTTCTGAATATGGGAGGGGACAGTCACGCAATGACCCACAGCCCACCTAGCTCCCCACTTCTGAATATGGGAGGGGAGAGTCACGCAATGACCCACAGCCCACCTAGCTCCCTAATTCCCAATTTAAGAATAGTCACACAACTGTACACAGCCCACCAAACTCCCCAATTTAGGAAAAGTAACACAACTGTTCACAGCCCACCAAACTCCCTACTTCTCCAACATAAGAATAGTCACACAACTGTCCATAGCCCACCAAACTCCCCACTTCCCGATATGAAAAGAACAGTCACATAAGGGCCTACAGACCCCCAAACTCCCTACTTCCTGTTATGAGGGGAACAGTCACACAATGACACATACCACCTAGCTCCCTACTTCCCAGAACGAGAGGAATAGTCACACCACCATCCACAGCCCTCCCAAACTCCCTACATCCCAACATAAGAATAGTCACACAACCGTCCGCAGCCCACCAAACTCCTCAATTTAAGAATAGTCACACAACTGTCCACAGCCCACCAAACTCTCTACTTCCTGATATGAAGAGAACAGTTACACAATGACCCACAGCCCACTAGCTCCCTACTTCCCAGTATGGGAGGAATAGTCACAACCGTCCACAGGCCCCCAAACTCCCTACTTCCCGATATAAAGAGAACAGTAACATAATGGCCTACAGACCCCAAAACTCCCTACTTCCTGATATGAGGGGAAGAGTCACACAACCACCCACAGCCAACCAAATTCCCCAATTTAATAATAGTCACACAACCACCCACAGCCCACCAAACTCCCCAATAGAATAGTCACACAACCACCCACAGCCCACCAAACTCCCCAATTTAAGAAATAGTCACACAACCATCCACAGCCCACCAAACTCCCCAATTTAAGAAATAGTCACACAACCATCCACAGCCCACCAAACTCTCTACTTCCTGATTTGAAGAGAACAGTCACATAATGGCCTACAGACCCCCAAACTCTCTACTTTCTGGTATGAGGGGAACAGTTACACAAGGACCCACAACCCACTAGCTCCCTACTTCCCAGTATGGGAGGAATAGTCACAACCGTCCACAGGCCCCCAAACTCCCCAATTCCCGATATGATGGGAAAAGTCACACAACCACCCACAGCCCACCAAGCTCCCCACTTCCCGATATGAGGGGAACAGTTACACAACCACCCACAGCCCCCCAAACTCCCCACTTCCCGATATGAGGGGAAAAGTCACACAACCACCCACAGCCCACCAAGCTCCCCACTTCCCGATATGAGGGAAACAGTTACACAACCACCCACAGCCCCCCAAACTCCCCACTTCCCGATATGAGGGGAACAGTCACACAACCACCCACAGCCCCCCAAACTCCCTACTTCCCGATATGAGGGGAACAGTCACACAACCGTCCACAGCCCCCCAAACTCCCTACTTCCCAATATGAGGGGAACAGTCACACAACCGTCCACAGCCCCCCAAACTCCCTACTTCCCGATATGAGGGGAACAGTCACACAACCACCATGGTGGGCTGACAATTCTGAAGGATATCCTACTACTAAACATAATAAACAGCACAGGTAGCTGGGAATAGCAATTGTAATTTCTTTGGCAGTTATTGAAGATGTTGACTGATCGCAGAATTAAATGGATTCTGAAAGATTCATTCAACAGGTTATACAAGAGGGAGCCATTTGTTTTTTTAAAGACTGATGTCTACTCTCAGGCCGTTAAGCACTAGACATTTAAGTAGCATGACCGAACCATTTTAGTACTTGATTGAATTCACAAATGTCTGACACAGATCAGTCCCCTGCTGCAGCCTGTTACCTTGTGACTTGCTGCAAAGTTACAATGTACAGCGTAATCACTGGGGGGGGGGGGGGGGGGAGGAGGCTGAGGAAATGCTCCCTCCTGCCTGCAGCAGACTGCTGACATCATCTCATTCCAGGCAAAGTCACTGATTGGAGCTCAAGGATGGCTTTTTAAAGATAAAACGGCGGCACTTTTTCTGAAACTGATACGTCTGCTGTATAGTATGTATGTCAGGAATGTAATCACGAGGACTTGTTAAGTTACTGACAGGTCCGGTTTAAGACAATTGGGAAAATACAACCGAAACGTCTTGTGACCCATCAATTGTCACGCTAGCCCTCTACATAAAATCTCTCATTTCTTTCGAGCGGGGATCCGTGCGTCTAACCTGTCTCCGCCGCGCGAGCGGTGATAATGAACGCACAAGTCCCTCGAGGCCGCCAGCTTTAATAGGAAGTGAAAGGTCAACAGGAGAGAGAAACAAATGAAATGGCTTTGAATCAATGGAATATCTTAACTTAATACACAGCGGGATAATCAAAAAGCCATTACCGACCATCTCTTCATTAAATGGGCGTTTCTTCCTCCCAATAATGCCTCTGTAAACACGCCAGCTACAAACCGCCATTAACCCTGAATTGACGAGGGAGATCTGTGGTGTGCGCCAGGGCGGAAGAACGGGCCAATATCATTAGTGGCACATCGACAGCGCTGCGGCGTATCACTGATGAATTGATCGCACATTAGTGTTTTATCGACAATGCGAAAAGGCTGAGGTATAGATTATTTTCGGGGGTTGACATTATGGAACCTTTCCTTGGGGCTGCATTTAGACCTCACGTGTCCATTTTTTTTGTGTAGGCTCCATACCTTGTATCACAGTATTAAATTTACAAAAAAAACCCCAAAAACTAGGCCCCTATTCTAACGACATAATCCCTAATGATGTAAAGGGGTAAAGGAGTCCTCTTCCCAGTTGGCCAAGAATCTATCCTGGTTGACGCTCGGTGAAAGGGACTCCTAGGAAAAGAGTGGTGACTAGAGAGGTCCCCGAGATGACGACTGGTTTCCAATAGGGGCTCCTGGAATGAAGGCTGGTCTCCAAGAGGGACTCCAGGGACAAGGGCTGGTCACCAAGAGAGGCTCCTTGGATGCAGACTGGTCACCAAGAGAGGCTCCTTGGATGCAGACTGGTCACCAAGAGAGGCTCACGGGATGCAGATTGGCCACCAAGAGAGGCTCACGGCCCATGAGCTTCTCTTGGTGGCCAATCTGCATCCTGTGAGCCTCTCTTGGTGGCCAATGCAGACTGGCCACCAAGAGAAGCTCACGGGATGCAGACCGGCCACCAAGAGAGGCTCACGGGATGCAGACTGATCACCAAGAGAGGCTCACGGGATGAAGAGTGGTCACCAAGAGAGGCTCACGGGATGAAGAGCGGTCACCAAGAGAGGCTCACGGGACGCAGAGTGGTCACCAAGAGAGGCTCACGGGACGCAGAGTGGTCACCAAGAGAGGCTCACGGGACGCAGAGTGGTCACCAAGAGAGGCTCACGGGACGCAGAGTGGTCACCAAGAGAGGCTCACGGGACGCAGAGTGGTCACCAAGAGAGGCTCACGGGACGCAGAGTGGTCACCAAGAGAGGCTCACGGGACGCAGAGTGGTCACCAAGAGAGGCTCACGGGACGCAGAGTGGTCACCAAGAGAGGCTCATGGGATGCAGACTGGCCACCAAGAGAGGATCACGGGATGCAGACTGGCCACCAAGAGAGGATCACGGGATGCAGACTGGCCACCAAGAGAGGATCACGGGATGCAGACTGGCCACCAAGAGAGGATCACGGGATGCAGACTGTAATTTGGTTATGTTAGCGGGGGGGACTCAGGAAAACTAAACTCCTGTGTTAATGCAGTCTGTTTTGCCTAGAGTTCCATTTTAAATGAACCTGTTGCTCGGCCCTCATGGGCACAGGTTCACTTTAAGGCTCTATTCATCTTAAGAATTGTTCTAACTCGGCCATTTCTCAGCATCGCTCTGCTTCTGGGGGATGGTGCGAGAAGCCATTATCACTTTCGCAGGCAATTTGGATTAAACCTCTTGCCTATCAATGATATTACCATCTATTTGAAAAGAGAATAGGAGGAAGATAATTATTTAGGAACGTTATTAAGATCTCTGGCTTCAGGTGGTTTAAATTTGAAAAAAGAAAAAAAATACAACTTTGCAGTAAAGGGGCTTAGAATAATGCAACTTCCCAGATCTTGGCCAAAAACTCCCATCCTGACCAATCCACCCCTTCCTGGCATATGTCCTTTGGGATGCCTAGTCCTTTGGGATGCCTAGTCCTTTGGGATGCCTAGTCCTTCGGGATGCCTAGTCCTTCGGGATGCCTAGTCCTTCGGGATGCCTAGTCCTTCGGGATGCCTAGTCCTTCGAGTGCTTCCCCAGCATTACAAGGAAAAAAGGCTCTCCCTTGCACACCAACCAATGCTTGCGCAGTGCGCTCCCCCTCCCCCAGCAGCCTAAGAGCGCATTGTGCATGTGATCAATTTTTGTTACTGTAACATTGGAAGCACAGTCAATGGACAACGCAACCCAACCCAACATCTATGCTAGGATGGGACATCTTTGGCTAGGCTTGGGGAAAGCAGAGCTTAGTCTACCAGTATGGTCATGTAAATGAGGTTCATTTTTTTGTTTAAAAGAGAACAAAATGTTTTACACTACTGGGGCCCCTTGACTGTCCAGTTATTTATTTTTCAAAAAGGTGAACTAACCATTTAAATAATCCTTGAATACAACTGAGTATTATTTGAGAAGTGAACATGCTTTCCTCCAGTGTTTATCATGCCATTTTCAATCATGGCACCATTTAAAATGTATGCAAAATCTAAAAGCACCACATTGTTAGTCTCTCTCTGATGTAGTTAACTTTTTTGGTTTTTCAAAATGTGTTGGATACTCTTTGGACTGTCCCCCTGACCTTTATAGGAATTTTGTTATTCTATGCTTAGCAAAACGATCTCCTAGGATGAAGAATTGGGCTCCTGAGAGGCTGCAGACTGGTCCCCAAGAGAGGCTCCTGGGAGGCTGAAGACTGGTCCCCAAGAGAGGCTCCGGCAAGACTGGTCACCAAGAGAGACCCCTGGAAGGCTGAAGACTGGTCACACAGGGGCTCCTGAGAAAATGAAGAGTGGTCACTAAAAGAGGCTCCTGGGAGCTGAAGACTGGTCACCAAGAGAGACCCTTGGGAGACTGAGGACTGGTCACCAAAAGGGGCTCCTGGAAAGATGAAGGTTGGTCACCAAGAGAGGTTGAAGACTGGTCACCAAGAGAGACCCCTGGGAGGCTGAAAACTGGTCACCAAGAGAGACCCCTGGGAGGCTGAAAACTGGTCACCAAGAGAGACCCCTGGGAGGCTGAAAACTGGTCACCAAGAGAGACCCCTGGGAGGCTGAAAACTGGTCACCAAGAGAGACCCCTGGGAGGCTGAAAACTGGTCACGCAGGGACTCCTGGGAAAATGATGACTGGTCACACAGGGACTCCTGGGAAGATGAAGATTGGTCACCAAGAAAGGCTCCTGGGAAGATGAAGATTGGTCACCAAGAAAGGCTCCTGGGAGGCTGAAGACTGGTCACCAAGAGAGACCCCTGGGAGGCTGAAGGCTGGTCACACAGGGGCTCCAGTGAAAATGATGACTGGTCACCAAAAGGGGCTCCTGGGAAGATGAAGGTTGGTCACCAAGAGGTGCTCCTGGGATGAAGACTGGTCACCAAGACAGGCTCACGAGATGAAGACTGGTAACCAAGAGGTCACGGTAGTGCGGCACGTCAATTTACATTCCACTTCAGGATAAGGACAGTGGAGATTCTCTGGTGTGTAGAAGCCAACCAGATAACTTACATCAACATCAATACTTCGATACCGACAAGATAACCGTATGGATCCAGCACTATTTTCTCACTTTCCTCAACCAAGGCTGAGGACAGGACCATGCTGTTGCTCTGTATTGTGACATACCAAAGATTATACTGAAAATGCATCCAGCGTGTTCCTGGTTTCCAGCACTGTCCCCTCCTGAACCCACTTTTGCATTGCCAATACATCCACTGCCTTGTGATGGAGCGGTTGCACCGGTACGCTGACATTTGTGGAAAAATGGGTTACCCAGATTCCATTCCTACAGCCCAACATGGAGGCAGAAAGTAAAATGTAGACGTCCTCTGCAGAGCACAGCTTAAATTCATGCATCTGTGTGCATGTTTGCTTTTTAATTATTTAAGTCTTCTTTTCCCCAACCGAGACCGGCATTTGTTCCGGCAATAAGCAATATTCTTAGAAATGGAATTGGCTTCTGTACTGCAAATGAGGGCGGGCGCTGAGCTGAAGGTTCTGCCTGAGGCACAAAATGTTTCTTAAACTCTGCAATCACGTTCACACGGTTCACACTTAATATTCGGAATAGGCATTTAAAGTTGAACTCCGGGCAGATAGTAAAAGCTCACCGCTTAGCCCAGATATTTGCTTAAAAATAATAAATACATGTATTTTTAATAAAGACAACTTGCCTAAGTTACTGCATCCGTCTTGCGGTTCACTAGCTTTGATCTACCAGTGGGAGAGGGAGGGGCAGCTCAGCAAGTCAGTCAGGCCCATTGCATTGCTGCATATTGAACGCTAACAGCTTGATTAGACCAGGAGAGAGCAAAGTGATATCATCGGGGGCATTACACCAGGGGAGAGCAAAGTGATGACATCATCAGGGGCATTACACCAGGGGAGAGCAAAGTGATGACATCATCAGGGGCATTACACCAGGGGAGAGCAAAGTGATGACATCACTAGGGGCTTGATTACACCTGGAGAGAGAAAAGTGATGACATCATCAGGGGCATTACACCAGAAGAGAGCAAAGTGATGACATCACTAGGGGCATAATTACATCAGTAGAGAGCCAAGTGATGACATCACTAGGGGCTTAATTACATCAGTAGAGAGCCAAGTGATGACATCACTAGGGGCTTAATTACATCAGTAGAGAGCAAGGTGATGACATCACTAGGGGCTTGATTACACCAGGAGAGAGCAAAGTGATGACATCATCAGGGGCATTATACCAGAAGAGAGCAAAGTGATGACATCACCAGGAACTTGATTAGACTAGTAGAGAGCAAAGTGATGACATCACTAGGGGCTTGATGACATCAGTAGAGAGCCAAGTGATGCCATCACTAGGGGCTTAATTACATCAGTAGAGAGCCAAGTGATGACATCACTAGGGGCTTAATTACATCAGTAGAGAGCCAAGTGATGACATCACTAGGGGCTTAATTACATCAGTAGAGAGCAAGGTGATGACATCACTAGGGGCTTGATCACACCAGGATAGAGCAAAGTGATTACATGACTAGGAGCTTGATTACACCAGGGTAGAGAAAAGTGATGACATCAGAGGCTTGATTACACCAGGAGAGAGCAAAGTGATGACATCATCAGGGGCTTGATTACAGCAGTGGAGTGCAAAATGATGACATCATCAGGGGCTTGATTATACCAGTCGAGAGAAAAGGGATGACATCCCTAGGGGCCCGATTACACCAGGAGAAAGCAAAGTGATGACATCAGGGGAATTACACCAGGAGAGATCACAGTGATGACATCATCAGGGGCATTACAGCAGGAGAGAGCAAAATGATGACATCACTAGGGGCTTGATTACACCAGGGTGGAGTAAACTGATGACATCACCAACGTGCTTCTGCATAGGCTGGAGGCAGGGCAGTGACCAAACAATGGTTTACTCTTCTAGACACCTGGCTAGGGTATCTGGCCTCCAATGGATGTTCTGTGGAAAGTAGCCACAGCCCAAGTAGAAACCCCTGTCCCCTGCCAGTATGCTGCAGAGAAAGAACCTTACACTCAGTGTGGAAGCAGTGGTCTCTCCGAGGGGGTCCAACATCAAGGTTTTATCACCCCTTCCATTTCCAATTCAAACAATGTGCAGCGCAACGCTGCACATTCTTGTTTGAATTGGAAGGGGTGATAAAACCATAGCTTAACCACCTGCTTTTACTGCCCCAACCCCCCCTTCCCCGGCCACCCATGTGAACAAGCCTTACATGAAAATGATTGGCTTGAAGTAGAACTATGGGCAGGTAGGGAGTGTCTGATGCAGTGTCCCCACACCACCCATTCCTTCCGTTGACTGTGGCCAAATTAGAATTGGACTCCAACGAGTTTGGTGGGAAATACTGAATGTGATCCATTCAAAGTCATGTCACAGCTGCCCTGCTACCACGTGTGATGCATCCAGGTGCAGTGAGGTGGTCCAGCCGTCTTTTTCAGGGTTAAAAAAGTTGGCGAGGAGGAGACCCATCGATTCGTAGCTGCTTATCGAAACATGCTTTAAAAAGCAATCCACTATGGATCGCATTTCAGTGGGACGGCAAGGGCCACTGCACGTTAGAATGAGCCCTTCAGCAAAAAAAAAAAAGCTCCCGGGAGGCTGAAGACTGGTCCCCAAGAGAGGCTCCTGGGAGGCTGAAGACTGGTCCCAAAGAGAGGCTCTGGCGAGGTTTAAGACTGGTCACACAGGGGCTCCTGGGAAAATGATGACTGGTCACCAAAAGAGGCTCCTGAGAAGATGAAAATTGGTCACCAAGAGAGGCTCCTGGGAGGTAAAAACTGGTCACCAAGAGAGGCTGAAGACTGGTCACCAAGAGAGACTCCTGGGAGACTGAAGACTGGTCACCAATAGTGGCTCCAGGGAGGCTTAAGACTGGTCACACAGGGGCTCCGGGGAAAATGAGGACTGGTCACCAAAAGAGGCTCCTGAGAAGATGAAGATTGGTCAACAAGAGAGGCTCCTGGGAGGCTGAAGACTGGTCCCAAAGAGAGGCTCTGGCGAGGTTTAAGACTGGTCACACAGGGGCTCCGGGGAAAATGATGACTGGTCACCAAAAGAGGCTCCTGAGAAGATGAAGATTGGTCACCAAGAGAGGATCCTGGGAGGTTGAAGACTGGTCACCAAGAGAGACCCCTAGGAGGCTGAAGACTGGTCACACAGGGGCCCCTGGGAAAGTCTCCGGCCTCCCAGGGGTCTCTCCTGGTGACCAGTCTTCAGCCTCCTAGGGGTCTCTCTTGGTGACCAATCTTCAACCTCCCAGGATCCTCTCTTGGTGACCAATCTTCATCTTCTCAGGAGCCTCTTTTGGCGACCAGTCATCGTTTTCCCAGGAGCCCCTGTGTGACCAATGATGACTGGTCACCAAAAGAGCCTCCTGAGAAGATGAAGATTGGTCACCAAGAGGATCCTGAGAAGATGCAGATTGGTCACAAAGAGAGGCTCCTGGGAGGATGAAAACTGGTCCCCAAAAGAGGCTACTGGGAGGCTGAAGACTGGTCCCCAAGAGAGGCTCTGGTGAGGTAAAAACTGGTCACCAAGAGAGGCTGAAGACTGGTCACCAAGAGAGACTCCAGGGAGGCTTAAGACTGGTCAAACAGGGGCTCCAAGGAAAATGACTGGTCACCAAAAGAGGCTCCTGAGAAGATGAAGATTGGTCACCAAGAGAGTATCCTGGGAGGTTGAAGACTGGTCACCAAGAAAGGCTCCTGGGAGGATGAAGACTGGTCACCAAGAGAGACCCCTAGGAGGTTGAAGACTGGTCACCAAGAGAGGCTCCTGAGAGGCTGAAGAGTGCAGAGTCTAATGATCCACCGCAGCCAATGAGCATTGTCTTCCAGCTCTCTGATTACATTTAAACCCTTGAAAGCCAACATGTAATTGGTTACTATCATTTGAACATGGCGGCTCCTTGACCTGGCTCATTAAAATACGGCTGTATGAGGTTTTCACCGCCGTCCGCCCCTTACGGTTTTGTTCGGTCCCGTTGCGCTCCGCCTCTACGGAATCCAATACATGGCCCCCCTCCGCCCATCAGGAAGACGTGTCAAAGTTTCCCCATTTGCCAGATATTCTTAGCAGCGACCCGTCTCCCGGGCGGCTGGGCGAGAGCAAAAGGACGCGGATTATCCGTGAACCTCTTCTCAATTACATGGTAATGCATGTTAAAATTACAAATTTATTTATAGTTTGTTTGCCTGCGCAATTCTTTACGGCTCACCTCTCGGAACAAATTCTACTTTATAAAAGACGCGCGGAGAAGTTATTACCTTATGGAAATAAATGTTTGGGGGTTGATCCGGGGCTCGTGGCGAGAAGAGCCTTTTTCTGCGCCCGCTAATGATTTCCACGCTCAAGATTTGTTCTGCTTGCTGTGTTTGTGAAAACCCGACATATGGAACACAATGATGGAGGGTTTTTTTTGTTTTTTTTTAATTTACAAGAGATTAAACGCTTTTTTTTTTTTTTGGAAGACTTGCCGCACCAGAAAAAAAAAAAGAAAAAATTTACAAAAGTTATTTAATTTGCGAAAAAACAGATTAAGTGCCTTTTGGGAGACGACGCACCACTGACCCGAGCAGTATTTTTCCATCGGCTTTTAGAGCGGCGGGATCGGCCTGGAGACGCGGCGTAATAATGCAATATAATAAAACGTGCAAATCCGCCGCGGTGTCATCAGGCTTTTACAGGCTTAGATACGTTTAACCCGACATCTAAATCGGCGGGCCTCCGTGTTATTCTGGGAGCGCACATGAAGCACTCCGCCAGGGTTTGGCGTTTCCGTGACAGGATTTGGAAGCATCGGCGCACAACACAATGCGTTCTGCTAAAAGAATCATTTCTGTTACTGTCTGCAGAGTAATCTCTATCATATACTGTAGTCACATTTAAAAAAAAATATGGTTCTTAGCAATCAATAAAAAGACACAAAGAACTTTTTTGATGAATTTCTCCACAGTGCCTGCAGCTGCAGAAGTCAGTGATGGATTGTTTTAAAGCTCATTTACTGCTGAAAGCCTAGGTGTCAAAACACAAGGTCTGAGGACCGAATACAGCCCACCAGGCCATTTCATGTGGCCCCTGCAGCTGTCATCTCCACCCCCACCTTGTCTCAGCAGTCTGCGGCGAAGAGGAGGACAGAACTCCTCCTCCAGATCCTATGTTTCTCTGTGCAGCCATGGAGAGGATGGTCTCTGCCCCCACCCAGTTTCAGCAGTCTGCAGTGGAGAGGAGGACAGAACTCCTCCTCCAGATCCTGTGTTTCTCTGTGCAGCCACTGAGAGGTTAGTCTCGGCTCCCCCCACCCCATCTCAGCAGTGGATAGGAGGACAGAACTCCTCCTCCAGATCCTGTGCTTCTCTGTGCAGCCATGGAGAGGTTTGTCTCTCCCCCACCCTGTCTCAGCAGTCTACAGCGGAGAGGAGGACAGAACTTCTCCAGATCCTGTGTTTCTCTGTGCAGCCACTGAGAGGTTAGTCTCTGCTCCCCCCACCCCATCTCAGCAGTCTGCAGTGGATAGGAGGACAGAACTCCTCCTCCAGATCCTGTGCTTCTCTGTGCAGCCATGGAGAGGTTCGTCTCCCCCACTCCGTCTCAGCAGTCTGCAGCGGAGAGGAGGACAGAACTCCTCCTCCAGATCCTGTGTCTCAGTCATTGGCAGCAAAGAGGACAGAACTCCTCCACAGATACTGCACCCCCTTGACTCCACCTCTCCTGGTGTCAGCATTCAGCAGACTCCAACAGCTGACTTCAGCCCTCCTCTGGTTCTCCCCCAGACCCTGCACTTTCTGAATTCCAGCGCCACCCCAGCTTCTTCCTGGCAGAAGCACAAGTTGGGGGGGGGGGGGGCACTGTGATGTGAAAGGAGGGTGGGGGACTCTTTACGTCTGATGGAGGGGGCTCTTGACATCTGATGTGTGTGTGTGCACGCGCATGTGTTGGGGGGGGGGGGGGGGGGGTCTGGACATCTAATCTTTTAGATACAGTTGGCCCATTAAATAAAAAGGAAAAAAAACACAAATACAAAAACACACACCCCTGCAGCCTATCTTAACAAATTACACAAACATGTACAGTAGAGAAAGCACGCATACACACACCCGCAGCCTAAAAAAAAAGAAAAGAAAAAAAAAAAACACCCACAAAGAATCACATCCACAGTCCATTAAATAAAGGAAAAAAAAAAAAAAACACATACAAAAACACACATACTAAAAAATAAAAAAAAAAAAGTAGAAAAAAAAACCCCACAAACAATCACATCCACAGTCCATTAAATAAAGGAAAAAAAAAAAAAACCCACAAACAATCACATCCACAGTCCATTAAAAAAAAAAAAAGGAAAAAAAAAAAAACCCCTAAAAAAAAACACAAATACAAAACACAAAAATACAAACACACACATGCAGCCTATTGCAACAAAAAACACAAATATACACATCTACAGAAGAAAGTGAAACACAAAGAATCACATCCACAGTATATTAACAGAAAAACAAAAAAACACAATAAAAGAAGTTAAAAAACAAAAAATACACAACCCGAGCTACAACAGATAAACCCATCCATGGCCTACTGGGAATACAGGGACACCTACAAAGTAGTGAAATGCCTATAAATGGGGGGGGCGGTATTATATTACAGCTCGGTCCACCGCGGAGTCGCACCTTAGCCTAGTTCACAGTAATAGAGTCTCTCTCGTCACCTCCCGCCGCCAGCACTAGACGCATTTTTACACCTTCCAAAAATAGTATTCCTAAATTATATTTTTTTTTCACACTTCCAGGTCTGCAGAAATAAACCGACTGTCCGTTTGCTTTGTTGGTCTCAAGAGGCGATGTTCCGTCTCCGATCGGCGGGGGGGGGGGGGGCCTATTACACACAACGCGCAGCAACGACTTTTACACAACACGTTATAATGAATTCAGACGCAGGGGTGAGGCGGGCAGGAAGGACCTCCGACTGGAAAGGTTTCGGAACATGCTCGGCGAAACACAAACCTCCACAAATTCTTCCTGGAAGTTACGGCGGCAAAAAAAAAAACAAACACGACTATCTGCGGTTCAGACTTTATATCTGGCCGCTATCTAGAAGCTCCAGAAAAGATGGACGCCGTAACTCCCAGAGAGTAAAAGTTTACAGTTAAAGGAAATAAAAATAAAAAACATTTGGGGCCGCGGCAAATCAAAAACGGAACGTGCGGCGGGGCGGGGAGCGGTGGTCGTTTTTTCAAAGCGGTAAAATAGTACATAGCGTAAACAATATATAAAGAGTGTAAATGTTCCGGAAACGGCTGATCAAAAGCGAAGCGATTCTGGCCGGGCGTGCGGATCACTCGAACATCCCGAACGACAATCTTTTTTTATGGGGGGGGGAAAACACTCCAAATCCCAAAAATACTTACATGCAGCAAACAAATGTAACAAATGCACTACTCGGGGATGACCGGTCCATACGGAGAGGGTCTTAAAGGGGGTAAAATTCTATTTCTTTTTTATACACACAATGAAGGAAATGTGTATTTGCTCCCCCCTGATGCTGAATGTTCACCCCTCACACAGAAATGATCGGTCTAACAATGGAATGTTGGCCCCTCACACAGAAATGATCGGTCTAACAATGGAATGTTCGCCCCTCACACAGAAACGATAGGTCTAACAATGGAATGTTGGCCCCTCACACAGAAATGATCGGTCTAACAATGGAATGTTCGCCCCTCACACAGAAATGATCGGTCTAACAATGGAATGTTCGCCCCTCACACAGAAATGATCGGTCTAACAATGGAATGTTCGGTGTAACACTGAGAGACAGAATACAACAACAAATTCAGCAGAAATGCATCTAACAAATGATGACTGATCTGCATGTTCATGAGGGAAAGAAGGATTTGATCCCCTATCATTCAGCAGGATTTCTGGCTACCAGGTGTCTTTTATACAGGTAACAAGCTGAGATTAGAAGCAGTCTCTTAAAGGGAGTGCTGGTAATCTCATTGTGTTCCCTGTATAAAAGACACCTGTCCACAGGAGCCATCAAACCATCAGATTCCAAACTCTCCACCATGGCAAAGACCAAAGAGCTGTCCATGGAGGTCAGGGACAAGATGGTAGACCTACACAAGGCTGGACTGGGCTACCAAACTATGGCCAAGCAGCTTGGTGAGAAGGTGACAACAGTTGGTGCAATCATTCACAAATGGAAGAAACACAAAACAAGTGTCAGTCTCCCTAGGTCTGGGGCACCATGCAAGATCTCACCTCGTGGAGTGTCAATGATCATGAGAACAGTGAGGAATCATCCCAGAACTACACGTGAGGATCTTGTCAATGATCTCCAGGCAGCTGGGACCACAGTCACCAAGAAAACAATTGGTAACACACTACGCCGACAAGGACTGAAATCCTGCAGTGCCGCAAGGTCCCTCTGCTCAAGAAAGCCCATGTCCAGGCCCGTCTGAAGTCTGCCACTGAACATCTGAATGATGCAGAGGAGGACTGGTGGGAAGTGTTGTGGTCAGAGGAGACCAAAATCCAGCTCTTTGGCATCAACTCAACTCGCTGTGTTTGGAGGAGGAGGAATGCTCCCTATGACCCCAAGAACACCATCCCAACTGTGAAACATGGCGGTGGAAACATTCTGCTTTGGGGGTGTTTTTCTGCTAAGGGGACAGGACAACTGCACCACATCAAAGGGACGATGGACGGGGCAATGTACCCTCAAATCTTGGGTGAGAACCTTCTTCCCTCAGCCAGGGCATTGAAAATGGGTGGTGGATGGGTGTTCCAGCATGACAATGACCCAAAACACACGGCCAAGGCGACAAAGGAGCGGCTCAAGAAGAAGCACATTAAGGTCCTGAAGTGGTCTAGCCAGTCTCCAGACCTTCATCCGATTGAAAATCTGTGGAGGGAGCTGAAAGTTCGAGTTGCCCACACACACGCATGGGTAGCGGGAGCACACACACACACACGCATGGGTAGCGGGAGCACACACACACACGCATGGGTAGCGGGAGCACACACACACACGCATGGGTAGGTGGCACACTTGAGCTTTTTTGCATTGTCCCAGCACTGGTGAGGGAATGGCTCTACCAGAACCTCGGAGAGCAGCCAAAGCCGGACAGAGGTCCTTACCCTCCCCTATATCCCCAGGTTGGATATACACTCTGATCGACTAATAATTCGATGTGGAAGGCGCCTCTCTCTCAGTGTAAAGAACGATCAATCCATGTTAGAATCACACGCCTGGAGGTCGTCTTCCAATAAGACTGAACTTGAACAAAGTGTGTCTATTTCCAGGAAGGAAGAACGCGATTTCAGGGCTCCTCCAATTTGTGAGAAACAAACAACTCTCCGCGTCGAATGTTACATAACGTCGATGTTTTATTGATGGACTCCGAGACGCCGCTGAAGGCCAACAACATTAAAACAGCTGTTATGGTGGAGCGCAGGATTTCATCCACCCGGAGAGGATCGCCCCGCGCCGTCCCCCGGCGTCAGAGATCGCCCCGCGCCGTCCCCCGGCGTCAGAGATCGCCCCGCGCCGTCCCCCGGCGTCAGAGATCGCCCCGCGCCGTCCCCCGGCGTCAGAGATCGCCCCGCGCCGTCCCCCGGCGTCAGAGATCGCCCCGCGCCGTCCCCCGGCGTCAGAGATCGCCCCGCGCCGTCCCCCGGCGTCAGAGATCGCCCCGCGCCGTCCCCCGGCGTCAGAGATCGCCCCGCGCCGTCCCCCGGCGTCAGAGATCGCCCCGCGTCTTCCCCGGCGTCAGAGATCGCCCCGCGTCTTCCCCGGCGTCAGAGATCGCCCCGCGTCTTCCCCGGCGTCAGAGATCGCCCCGCGTCTTCCCCGGCGTCAGAGATCGCCCCGCGTCTTCCCCGGCGTCAGAGATCGCCCCGCGTCTTCCCCGGCGTCAGAGATCGCCCCGCGTCTTCCCCGGCGTCAGAGATCGCCCCGCGTCTTCCCCGGCGTCAGAGATCGCCCCGCGCGGTCCCCAGTGTCAGAGATCGCCCCGCGTGTCCCCCAGTGTCAGAGGGGTTATTACTTTCCCAATATTCACAGAAACACTCTCTATTCTAAGACCACAGCTACACTTCCCCGTGTATGGGGGGGGGATTGTTCAAAAGAGATGGCAAGGAACAAGGCAACCGATTGGTTCTGTCCAGCAAACACTGCAGCTGTGCTGAAGATCAGGGAAATCTGGGCCGTCAGTCCTGATTCCGGCTCCAAAAAGCTGCACTCCCAGATCCATCACCATCATTTTATATACTATGAGTCAATACACAGGGAGCAAGGTCTGTAAGGAGTGAAACATGTCACAGGGAGGAGCTCTTGTGGGTGGATGCACTGACTGGCAGTCAATAAAGTTGTTGCAGTGAATCTTGGAGTGTGGCTTTTTGGATTTGATTGGAGTGTTGAGGATGACCTGCTGATGGTCAGAGACTGCAGACATGATACAGGAGACAGTCAGAGACTGCAGAGATAGTACAGGAGACGGTCAGAGACTGCGGACACGATACAAGAGGTGGTCAGAGACTGCTGCCGACCAGAACCGCAGTGCGTTTTGAACACGGTGCGGGAAACGGGCACAGAGTTCAAGTGTGAACAGGCCCTGAAGAGCAAAATATGTTCCTCCAAGTGGTCCAAAGAGCCCTTGTGAGGTTTTTATCGTGTGTGACCCCCTAATATTTTACTTTCTGTCCCTGTGTCACCCTGTGGGAGGGATAATCTCCCCAGTGGACAAAAAGACTGCAATAAAAAAAAAAAGCAAAAAAAAAACTAAAAATTTTAAAACATTGTCAGGAGAAAAAAGAAAGAGAGAGAAAGAGAGAGAGAGAGAGAAGAGAGAGAGAGAAAGAGAGAGAGAGAGAACGAGGGAAAGAGAGAGAACGAGGGAAAGAGAGAGAACGAGGGAAAGAGAGAGAACGAGGGAAAGAGAGAGAACGAGGGAAAGAGAGAGAACGAGGGAAAGAGAGAGAACGAGGGAAAGAGAGAGAACGAGGGAAAGAGAGAGAACGAGGGAAAGAGAGAGAACGAGGGAAAGAGAGAGAACGAGGGAAAGAGAGAGAACGAGGGAAAGAGAGAGAACGAGGGAAAGAACGAGAGAACGAGGGAAAGAACGAGAGAACGAGGGAAAGAACGAGAGAACGAGGGAAAGAGAGAGAACGAGGGAAAGAACGAGAGAACGAGGGAAAGAGAGAGAACGAGGGAAAGAACGAGAGAACGAGGGAAAGAGAGAGAACGAGGGAAAGAGAGAGAACGAGGGAAAGAACGAGAGAACGAGGGAAAGAGAGAGAACGAGGGAAAGAACGAGAGAACGAGGGAAAGAGAGAGAACGAGGGAAAGAACGAGAGAAAGAGAGAGAACGAGAGAAAGAGAGAGAACGAGAGAAAGAGAGAGAAAGAGAGAGAACGAGAGAAAGAGAGAGAACAAGAGAAAGAGAGAGAAAGAGAGAGAACAAGAGAAAGAGAGAGAACAAGAGAAAGAGAGAGAACAAGAGAAAGAGAGAGAACAAGAGAAAGAGAGAGAACAAGAGAAAGAGAGAGAGAAAGAAAAAGAGAGAGAAAGAAAAAAAGAGAAAGAGAGAGAAAGAAAGAAAGAGAGAGAAAGAAAAAAAGAGGGGGAAAGAAAAAGAGAGAAAGAGAGAGAAAGAAAAAAAGAGAAAGAGAAAGAGAAAGAGAGAGAAAGAAAAAAGAGAGGGAGAGAAAGAGAGAGAGAGAGAGAGAGAGAGAAACTGTATACCTACCACTTTCTCCTAACTCTTGAAGTTACAAAATATAATATTTTGAATCTGTCTCCCTATTTACTATAACATTTTTGAAAGAGAGAGAAAGAAAAAGAAAGAAAAGAAAAGAAAGAAAAGAAAAGAAAAGAAAGAAAAGAAAGAAAAAGAAAGAAAAAGAAAGAACTGCCCTATTCTATACAAAATGTCATTCACACAAGAGCCCTGTAATAGGGGGGCCCCCTGACCTCAAGGGCCCCTGGTATTGAGTGCACCTGCCAGGCTGCCTGTAGTCACACCGCAGGCTTGGAGAAATGTACGTTTCACGGAATGATGGGTTTTCCCACGTGGGTCCCACGGGGCCAATTTCAGAATTACGCCGCTCGCTCGCACATGGCGTGAAGAGATCCGCGGGGACGGCGGGGGGGTTCAGGTGGAGGACACGTGCGGCGGGGACGGTGATTGTCAGATTTTATCTCGCCTTCTGTCATTTTTCTCAATTTTTCCGGCATCAAAAAAACTTGATTAAGCTAATTAGGATGCTAATGATTGCCAGCGACTGTAGGTGCGCTTTCTGTGATCTTGATGAATCGAGTTTCCTCCGTGTAATTTGTCAGACTCCTCCGGCTGCTAATTCAGGGAATGATCATGTTTGTATGTTGTGATGGGGCTCCCAAGGGGGGGAGTGTTGTACAAAGAGTGGAGTCTGACCAGCAAAAAGGCTTTGAAGGCAATCTAAGCTCCGTTCCAGGGAGCCCTCTTCTTGCGTTTGCTGCAAAGTTTGACAGTCTTGCTGCGATGTTCAATTTTTAATTGGCGAACCAATCAGATTGCATAAACGTAACACGGATTTACAGATCATTGGTGCTCGGGGCTGTGCCGCCTGGGACATCCGTCTTAATTGACCTCATAGGCAGCGCAAGCAACCACAAGCCACCTGTGCATCCATATTAAGGCAATCGGATCAGCAGGGTCTGGATGGATCGCCAATTATAAATCAAGTATTGCAGCAAGACTGCTGTCACACTATGGAGCCATCACTGGGGGCAGCACTGAGACCAAACTGTGTCCATAGTGGACACTCCATGTCCAGCATTCAGCCTCTGGGTGACAATCATAACGCTCTGGGCAGCTGCCTGCACCCTAACAACCAATGACACTGCTTGACCCAGCGTCCTGCATCCTAACAACCAATGACACTGCGTGACCCAGCGTCCTGCATCCCAACAACCAATGACACTGAGTGACCCAGCTGCCTGCACCCTAACAACCAATGACACCGTGTGACCCAGCTGCCTACATCCTAGCAAACAGACACTGCGTGACCCAGCGTCCTGCACCCTAACAACCAACAACACTGCGTGACCCAGCATCCTGCACCCTAACAACCAATGACACTGCGTGACCCAGCGTCCTGCACCCTAACAACCAATGACACTGCGTGACCCAGCGTCCTGCACCCTAACAACCAATGACACTGCGTGACCCAGCGTCCTGCACCCTAACAACCAATGACACTGCGTGACCCAGCGTCCTGCACCCTAACAACCAATGACACTGCGTGACCCAGCGTCCTGCAACCTAACAACCAATGACACCGCGTGCCCCAGCGTCCTGCATCCCAACAACCAATGACACTGCGTGACCCAGCGTCCTGCACCCTAACAACCAATGACACTGCGTGACCCAGCGTCCTGCACCCTAACAACCAATGACACTGCGTGACCCAGCGTCCTGCACCCTAACAACCAATGACACTGCGTGACCCAGCTGCCTGCACCCTAACAACCAATGACACTGCGTGCCCCAGCGTCCTGCACCCTAACAACCAATGACACCGCGTGCCCCAGCTGCCTGCATCCTAACAACCAATGACACTGCGTGCCCCAGCATCCTGCATCCTAGTAAACAAAAAAAAACTCTGTGACCCAGCTACCTGCACCCTAACAACCAATTATACTGCGTAACCCAGCTGCCTGCACCCTAACAACCAATGACAATGAGGCAATGAAGACCGATGTGAAGGAGGTGGAGAAATGAAGACTCTGATGTGAAGGGGTTTGGAGGGGATGAAGACTGTAATGTGAAAGGGAGGGGGTGAGGAACTGAAGCATCTGATGTGAAGGGGGGGGACTGAAGACTGTTGTGAAAAGGGGGGTATTGAAAATTCTGATGTGAAGGGGGGAGGGGGGGGGGGTCATTTTAGACTGGGGTACCTTTAGATTCTGCATACTTTCTAGGGTGCCAGTGTTTTTTGCATTGGCCAGGTTGGCCCCGGAGGGTGTGTATGGCGCCCCCTATGTAGTAGCATTGTGAATCTATTTCTAGACCGTCA